>NC_053023.1:447799122-448099122 GCF_003073215.2 Triticum urartu | reverse complement strand
GCTGCGAAGCTGGGATGCCAGGCGAGCTCCGGCGGCCAGAGACTCGGGCAACATGGGGGAGGATCAGCAGGGGAGCCTTGCAGCAGCGCAGCGAGGGGCTTGAGGAGCACAACCGCCGCAGCGACAGCGGTCGCGAGCTCCGGCGCGGGAGCGGAGGGCCATGGTGGAGGGCACGTTGTCGGTGACAGAGGGAGGCGGGCGCGGCCGCGGCGGGGTGTGCACGTGCGCGGGGAAGGGGGCAGCGAGTGGGCGGGAGCGCGGCCACGGGGCAGTGGGGGCGCGCGCAGGCACGCACCACCGGCGGCAGAGTTCGGCGTGGTGCGGCAGCGGGCGCAACCCATTGAGCGGAGTCGCAGGGGTGCGGGGTGGTCCTGGTGCGCGACGAGCACGGTCATGGACGAGTGAAACAGAGTGAGGTTGGGGAGGCGGCGGCTCACAGGGTGCCGGTCGAGGAGGGAAGTGGGCTCAGGGTGGATGGCGAGGCGAGGGTACGGAGGAGCACGACGTCGGGGCAACGCTCGACGACGGCGCTCGGGTCAGGGGCGACGGGATCGGGGCGGCGAGCGCTGGGGTGCGTCGGGGAGGCGGCGGGGCGGCGCCAACGAGGATCAGGTCGACGACGGCAACGGGGAGCACCGGCGGGGTCGGGCGGCGGCGCTGATTCCCCCCGATCCAGATCGGGGGAGGCAGAGGAGGGGCGAGGGGGTTAGTGGGTTAGGGTTCCAGGGGTGGGGGATAAGGAGGCAGCTGGGCCGGCCTGGTTGGCCCCAAGGCCATCTGGGCCGTGGCC
The DNA here is from genome assembly GCF_003073215.2 of Triticum urartu. Lineage (NCBI taxonomy): Eukaryota > Viridiplantae > Streptophyta > Magnoliopsida > Poales > Poaceae > Triticum > Triticum urartu. The sequence continues at coordinate 448,098,332 of NC_053023.1, read as the reverse complement.
CAGCGAGGGAGGGGGGTGTTCCCCTTTTATCTTTTTATTTATTTCATTTCTTTTTTTCTTTCCTGTTTTATTTTAGTTTCCTTTTAATTTTGTTTTAGCAAAATACCGAAAGGGCACCTATTTTAACGTTACCAAATATGCCACTACCACACTAACTTGCTACCCAATTCTAAAATAGTTTCGTAATTTTTTAATATTTAAAAGTATTTAAATAATAGTTTTCTCTACTGTTTTTTTCATCTTATAGTATTGAAATATTTTATAAAGGTGTGGTTTCTCCCGCATAATTACCTGTGCAATATTTGGTTCACTCCGAACATTTTAGTTTTAATATTTGAAAACTTTATTGTTTGCTAGATTTTGAATTTGAATTTGAATCGATTTCGAACTAACTCGAGTTTATCAATAGTAACTGAGGTGACGTGGCACCACTAGCAGAGTTTTACTGTAGCTTGATTATCCGGGGGCCACATTATTTGAGTATTTTGATATCTTATATGCATGATTACTTATAGCCTCATATTTCTTCTTCGAATCTTTGGTTTAGTTAGGCTAACTAGATCATTTTTTCTTGCCATGGGAAGAGGTGCTTTGTGATGGGTTCAATCTTATGGTGCTTGATCCCAGTGATGGAAGGGGAACCGACACCTATGTATCGTTGCTATTTAGGATAACAAGATGGGGTCTATTTCTACATAAATAGATCTTGTGTACACCATGTCATCATTCTTATTGCATTACTCCGTTTCTCCATGAACTTAATACACTAGATGCATGCTGGATAGCGGTCGATGTGTTTAGTAATAATAGTAGATGCAGGCAGGAGTCGGTCTACTAATCTTGGATGTGATGCCTATATAATGACCATTGCCTGGATATTGTCATGATTATTTGAAGTTCTATTAGTTGCCCAACAGTAATTTGTTTACCCACTGTATGCTATTTTTCTTGAGAGAAACCACTAGTGAAACCTACGGCCCCTAGGTCTCTTCTTTATTATATTAACCTTCGCGGTCTATTTTTATTTTCATGTATTTTCAGATCTATTAATCCAAAAACCCAAAAATACCTTGCTGCAATTTTTGTTTATTTATTTTATCTCGTGTTCTGGCGAGATATATTTATCCAATCTACTCCAATTTTACCTATATTTTTACCCGTGAGGGATTGACAACCCCTCTCTTACGCTGGGTTGCAAGTATTTGTTCTCTGTCTGCAGGAGCTGTTTATGTGGTGTTCCCTAGTTCTCCTACTGGTTCGATAACCTTGGTCTCATCACTGAGGGAAATACCTACCCTAGCTGTGCAGCATCACCCCTTCCTTTTTGGGGAAATACCAACGTAGTTGACGCCGCATCAAAAGGAATTTCTGGCGCCGGTGCCGGGGAGACATCACCAACATCTACCAGGTTCCTAGTCACAAATCTCATCTCCTTGCAATTTACATTATTTACCATTTGGCTCTCGTTTTCCTTTCCCCCACTTCACAAAAATTTATCATTTTATTCGTTCTCTTTTTTGTTCGCCGTTTTCTCATGAGATCTGTTTTTGAGTGCAATCTTGTTGCATAGTCACAATGACTCAAGAGAACACCAAGTTGTGTGATTTCTCCAATACCAACAACAATGATTTTATTAGCACTCTGATTGCTGCTCCCGGCACTAGTGCGGAGTCTTATGATATTAATACCGCTTTGTTGAATCTTGTTATGAAATATCAATTTTCGGGTACTCATAACGAGGATGTCGCGTCCCATCTTAACACATTCGTCGAATTATGCGATATGCAAGAGAGAAAAGATGGGGACAATGATGCTATGAAGTCGAAATTATTCCTGCTTTCTTTGCGAGATCGTGTAAAAATTTGGTTTTCTTCTTGGCCTCGCAATAGTATCAATTCTTGGGATAAGTGCAAAGATGCTTTTATTACTAAATATTTTCCGCCCGCAAAAATTATTTCCCTTAGAACCCACATCATGAATTTCGAGCAACTTGAACATGAGCATGTTGCACAATCTTGGGAAAGGATGAAATTAATGCTAAGGAATTACCCAACTCATGGGTTAAATCTTTGGATGATCGTACAAACTTTTTATGCGGGATTGAATTTTGTTTCTCGTAATCTTTTTGATTCCGCCACGGGTGGTACTTTTATGGAAATTACTTTGGGTAAAGCCACCAAATTCTTGATAATATCATGGCAAATTATTCACAATGGCATATCGAAAGAGCTCCTACTAGTAAAAAAGTTAATTGGGTTGAAGAAATTTCTTCTTTGAGTGAAAAAGTTGATGCTCTTATGAAATTGGTTGCTAATAAAAGTGCTCCCATTGATTTTAATGATGTGCCTTTGTCTACTTTGATTGAGAAAAATAGTGATGCCATAGATGTGAATTTTATCTCTCGAAACAATTTCAATAACAATGCTTATAGAGGTAATTTTAATCCTAGGACTTTTCCTAGTTATTCCTCTAATAAATATGGTAATTCCTATGGTAATCCTTCTTATAATAATAATAGGAAGACCTCTGATCTTGAGAATAATACTAAAGAATTTATCAATACTCAAAAAGGTTTCAATGCTACAATAGAAGAAAAGTTGAATAAGATTGATGATTTTTTCCCTAAGGTTGAGGAATCAATTAAGGCTCTTTATGTTTCTATGGATGAAAGTAAGAAAAGAACCGCTATGCTTAGAGCTAGAAGAGAATTTTTAGAAAAAGCGTTTTATAGTGATTGCTTTCATAAAAGTGATGAAGATATTAATGATTGGTGTTTCCTCTATTGTTTCCTTGTTTTGTAAAATTAAGATTGATAATAAAGGGATTGAAGAAGAGTTAACTTTAGCTAGAAGGCATCTCGATAATTCAAAGGGTGAAAATCTTGTTGAGAAAATTGATAAAAGTGAGTTTGAAGAGGTTAAAACTTTAAGTAGTGTTGTGCCCACTCTTTTGGATTACAAAGACTTTAATTATGATAGTTTCTCTTTGATTGATTGTATTTCTTTGTTGCAATCCATGATAAATTCACCCCATGCTTATGAACAAAATAAAGCTTTTACTAAACATATTGTTGATGCTATGATGAAAGCTTTTTTACAAGAAAAGTTCGAATTAGAGGTTTCAATTCCTAGAAAATTTCATGATGAATGGAAACCTACCATCAAAGTCAAGATTAAAATTTATGAGTGTTTTGCTTTATGTGACTTGGGTGCTAGTGTTTCTACATTCTGAAATCTTTATGTGATGTGCGTGGTCTTACCGATATTGAAGAGTGTTCTCTAAATTTGCACTTGGCCGATTCTACTATTAAAAACCTATGGGAAGAATTAATGATGTTCCTATTCTTGCAAATAGGAATTATGTGCCCATAGATTTTATTGTTCTTGATATTGATTGCAATCTGTCTTGTCCAATTATTCTTGGTAGACCGTTTTACGTACTATTGGTGACGTGATTGATACGAAAGAAGGCAATATTAAATTTCAATTTCCACTAAGGAAGGGTATGGAACACTTCCCTAGAACTATAATTAAGCCACCATAAGAATAAATCATGAGGGCATCATATGGATCTAGAAACAAGGATGGTAATACTTAGATCCTTCGCATTATGCCTTGTTTAGAGGCAACCTAGTGAATAAAATTTATTTTTGTCTTTTTATTTCTGTTCTTGAATGTTTGCACAATTATGCTACTTTTATCTTTGTGTTTTTGTGTTTTAATTAGTGTTCGTGCCAAGTAAAGCTTTTGGGATCATGTTGGGTGATAGTTGATTTGATCTTGCTGAAAAACAAAAACTTTTGCGCCTTGGAAAATAATTTTTGTTTTTAACAGAAGCGGGATAAAATATTTATTTATTTTTGTAGAAGATTAATATACAAATTTATCAAGTTGTCCTAATTTTTCAGAATTTTTGGAGTTACAGAAGTGTTTGAAATCTCCAGATTGCTACAGACTGTTCTGTTTTTTGACAGATTCTATTTTCTTTGCATTGTGTTCTTGTTTTGATGATTCTATGGTTTTGTTTGGAGAGTTTTTGCCATAGAAAGTTGGAATACAGTAGATATAATGCAAAAATAAAATATTAATGGGTTTGCAATAGTACTTATAGTAGTGATTTGCTTTCTTATACTAACGGATCTCACGAAGGTTTTGTTGAGTTTTGTGTGACTTTACGATGGATGAAGGAATAAGGATTAGCAAAAGGCTAAGTTTGGGGATGCCCATGGCACCCCAAGATAATATTCAAGAAGTATCAAGCAACTAAGCTTGGGGATGCCCCCCGAGTGGCATCCCCTCTTTCTTCTAACAACCATGGTATTTTACTTGAAACTATATTTTTATTCGTCACATATTATGAGTTTTGCTTGGAGCGTCTTGTATGATATGAGTCTTCGCTTGTTTTGCTTTGTGTTTTTAGTCATGAATCCTTGCTATACACACCTATTTGAGAGAGCTAAATTATGCCATGACTTTTTAGAATTGCTCTCTATGCTTCACTTCAATCTTTTTGAGCTATGGAATTGCTCTAGTGCTTCACTTATATCTTTTTGAGCACGGTGTGCTTTAGTATTTTTGAACAAATGATCTCATGCTTAACCTAGATTTATTTTAGAGTTAGTAATTTTTTTAGGAAATTCTCTCTTGCTGCACTTAAATTAGTTTGACAGAAGAAAATTTTTATGCTCATGTTCTTCACTTAGATTTGTTCGAGCTATCAAAAGCAACATATGAAACTAGTCCCAATGTGATAGATATCCAAGGATGATATAATAAAAACTATCATGAAATATCATTGGACAAAATAAACTTGATTCCTTCTAATAGTTTTGAGATATGAAGATAATAATATGTGAGTCATGTTGATGAATAATTATGCTTTAGTAAGAATATTGGTGTTAAGGTTTGTGATTCCCTATGCAAGACCGAAAGTTAATAGTTGTGCAATGAAATTACATCCTACTTGTGGTACATCATTTGGTGTTAGTTATGCTTAATGCCCGCTTATGAGATTTTTTGTTTCTTGGTTGGTTGCTTCTCAATCTTTTGCTATCCTTCATTTTGCACTAAGTATGATCACTACTTGTGCATCCAAAATACTTTAAACCAGTTTTGCCACATGCGTCCACTATACCTACCTATATGCGGAATTCTTTTGCCATTCTAAGTGAATTTGTATGTGCAATCTCTAAATTTCAAAATAAACTTCTCTTTTATGTGCTCGTACTGCTCATAAAATGGTAGGGGGCGGGTAATATATTTCCATGCTAGATGTGTTATTCTCAAGATGAGTGGTTATTCACTTGTCGTTGCACAAGAGTATGGCAAATGTATTAGGGATGCCTGGTCCCGAAATGAAAAATGAATTTACTTTATGTTGTCAAATAATAAATTCCTTGGAAAGTGTTGGTATGGAAGGCACCCGTGGATACGGCTAGCCATGGAAAGTGAAAGTATGGTGGGAAAGGGAATAAACTTTATTTTCTGTTTGGGAACCGCCTATGATATCTCTAGCATGGAAAGTATTGGGAACTACTCGATCGTTTTCATTGACAGGAAAAGCATGCCACCCAAAATGTTTTATCTTTATCTTTTCGCTTTGAGCTGTGGCACATCTACAAATCCCTACTTCCCTCCGTGAAGGGCCTTTCTATTTACTTTACGCAATTTTTATTTTTACTTCAGTCTCCATCTTCTCTTATAAAGCACCAACTAAGGGGCACTATGATCGTACTTGAGCATAGGGTGTAGCTAATATGCGAGTGTGTTTCATGAATGTATCAATGATTGAACATAATGGGCTAGGGATAACTTGCTTTAGCATTGATATTTTGAAAGACGTGGTTGCTTGTTGATATGCTTGAGTATTAAAGTCTTCATGTCAAAACTAGACTATTGCTTTGAACCATATAAAAGTCCAATTGTCCATTCTATAAAAGAAAGAATATGCGATGAACATGTTAGGCAGCATTCCACATCAAAAATTCTGTTTTTTATCATTTACCTACTCGTGGACGAGCAGGAATTCAGCTTAGGGATGCTCATATGTCTCCAACGTATCTATAATTTTTTATTTGTTCCATGCTGTTATATTATCATTCTTGGATGTTTTACAATCATTTTATAATCATTTTATATCATTTTTCGGGACTAACCTATTGACATAGTGCCCAGTGCCAGTTGTTGTTTTTTGCTTGCTTTTTACATTGCAAAAAATCAATGTCAAACGGAGTCCAAATGCACAAAAACTTTTTGTGGATTTTTTATGGGCCAGAAGACACCCAATGGGCCGAAGAAGCACCTAGGGGGTGCCCCGAGTGGGGTACAACCCACCAAGGAGCGCCTGGGGCCCCAGGCGCGACCACGTGGGTTGTGCTCACCTCGGTGGCCTCCTGCACCGCCTCTTTGCTCTACAAATACCCCAATATTCCAGAAACCCTAGGGGAGTCGACGAAAATAATTTCCAGCCACCACAAGTTCCAGAAACCACAGATCCAATCTAAACACCATCACGGAGGGGTTCATCATCCTCATTGGTGCTTCTCCAATGATGTGTGAGTAGTCTTTTGTAGACCTTCGGGTCCGTAGTTCGTAGATAGATGGCTTCCTCTCTCTCTCTCTCTCTCTGTCTCCCTCTCTCTCTTGATTCTCAATACAATGGTCTCTTGGAGATCTATTTGATGTAACTCTTTTTGCGGTGTGTTTGTTGGGATCCGATGAACTTTGAGTTTATGACCAGATTTATGTTTTATCCATGAAAGTTATTTGAGTCTTTTGATCTCTCATATGCATGATTACTTATAGACTAGTATTTCTTCTTCGAATCTTTGGTTTAGTTATGCCAACTAGATTGATTTTTCTTACCATGGGAAGAGGTGCTTTGTGATGGCTTCAATCTTACGGTGCTTGATGCCAGTGATAGACGGGGAACCGACACGTATGTATCGTTGCGGTTAGGGATAACAAGATGGGGTCTATTTCTACATAAATAGATATTTTCTACATCATGTCATTGTTCCTATTGCATTACTCCGTTTCTCCATGAACTTCATACACTAGATGCATGCTGGATAGCGGTCGATGTGTGGAGTAATGGTAGTAGATGCAGGTAGGAGTCGGTCTACTATTCTTGGACGTGATGCATATATAATTATCATTGCCTGGATATCTTCATGATTATATGAAGTTCTATCAATTGCCCAACAGTAATTTGTTACCCACTGTTTGCTATTTTTCTCTAGAGAAGCCACTAGTGAAACCTATGGCCCCTGGGTCTCTTCTTTATTATATTAGCCTTCGCGGTCTATTTTTTGCTTTTATTTTCAGATCTATTAATCCAAAAACCAAAAAATACCTTGCTATAATTTTTATTTATTTATTTTATCTCGCGTTCCTGCGAGATCTATTTATCCAATCTACTACAATTTTACCTATCTTTTTACTCGTAGGACTGGCAACCCATCTCTTACGTCAGGTTGCAAGTATTTGTTCTTTGTGTGCAGGAGCTGTTTACGTGGTGTGGCGTGGTTCTCCTACTAGTTTGATAACCTTGGTCTCATCACTGAGGGAAATACCTACCGTAGTTGTGTTGCATCATCCACTTCTCTTTGGGGAAATACCAACGTAGTTCAAGTCGTATCATTCCTATGACTCAATAAAGAAGAAAAGGAAACTACAAGAGAAACTATGTCTTCGCACTCCATAGTCTTCAAGTGAATGTCTTCACACGTCATTATCTTCAACGTGAATGTCTTCACGAACCACCATCGTCTTCAATGTCTTCATACATTTTTATGGGTTATCTTTGGTAGGAAAACCGAATCAATGAGGGACTTCTACCTGTGTCATCCTGCAATTCTCACAAACACATTAGTCCCTCAACCATGTTTGTTGTCAATACTCCAAAACCAACTAGGGGTGGCACTAGATGCACTTACAATCTCCCCCTTTTTGGTTATTGATGACAAACAGGTTGAAGTTTTCAACGGGGATAAAAGTATGTGAAAGTTAAAGTACATGGGCATTGTTTTCATAGGTTGAAAGAGGCTCCCCCTGAAGATGTGCATATAAATGTTTTGCCTTTGAATGCAAATGCACATGGCAGGTTTTGCTTTGTGGAGATCTTCTTCAACACATGAAGACAATTCATCATGCATACACAAATGTAATGAAGATAATGAAATGCATAATGAGAAATGGGCGTCTGTAGAATGACTTCATGCGGGATTTATCATCGCATCCTAAGATAGCAGCAAAAGTGGCAGACGACCATCAAGATTAAGTGTTACAACTCAAAAACCAACAGTTCAAGAACGAGAGTTGTATAAACTTAGCAAAAATAAGCACCCGACCATATGGACATGCTTGGAGACTATCAACTCATATGCTTCTCACCCTTTTGTCAGGAATGACCAAAAAGGTTTGAAGACATAGAGTGTCTACTCGTTCCCAGGTGGTGAAGATGTTGGGGCGGCAAGGTCGACGTTGGAGTTTGGTGGTGCAATGGGCCTGATGCAGAATCATGGTGAAGTGAAGCCATGGCTGGTGAAGTGGCGTCGTCCTCTTCATCTATGACTCATGCCACAACAGTTGGAGCCGAAGATGAATAGTCTGAATCTTCAAGAGAAGGAGTTGGACGCCAACTTGTTGATTATGGGGGCCTGGAGTCAAACTTGAAATGTTCAGTGAAGCCATCTACTCGAAGATCGACTTTGGAACAGAGCAGTGTGAGGCTCTTCCAGGACCACTAATAGGCTTCATGCACAACAAATGAGTTCATGGTTGTAAGGTTGCGAATGCGATTGACATCAACTAGGAGACTCTGCATCTGGCACTTCAGCCACAGTCATGATGCCTATCCTGCTTATGATGAAGTGACACAAGAAGCTCTTTGTCATTTAGGACACGAGCATGCTTCTAAGGCCTTTGAGCTACCGTGCTGACTGTGGAATTAGTGTTTGGACTATGCGGCAGCCAAAGCTGACAAGCAAGAGGACCAGTAGGAGCAGGAGGATTCGGCACATGAACACCTTCAATGGGTTGAGTAAAGCTCTGAAAGGCGACATTGTATTCAAGGAGTGGCTTCTTGGCAGGCTCAGGGTATATGTCTTCATATGATGTATCAACTTCAGGCAGAAATACATGGTTGTGCACTGAAGCTTGATAGTTGATGGAGGAGTGAAGATTAATGAGCCGCATGACCCATGGAGCATAGAAACTTGATGGCAAATAGATCAATGCCAGATGTAGCCAGTTGACGGATTAAGAAGTCTTGAGTGTTGAACCTGATGCCATTGAAGATGTAGAAGGCCAATGTCTTCATGGTTCCTTCAATCTTGGCGTCAGGAGAATGCCCTTTGATAGGCCACAAAGTACGCCTCATAATGTGATATATGGTGCGGGGCAGGTACTCAAGGTCCTTGACATAGAACTCCTTTGGATATTCAGCATCAATGGGCAAGGGCTTCATCATACTGAGCATCTGACTCATATTGGGCTCAGGCTTCTGGAATACACTTTGCAATTCTTGCACATGCAGCTGACAACCTGGTTCAAATAGATCACTAGGAGTGGGCAGGGAAGTGAGCTCGATGATATCTTGAGCTTTAGCTTCATGATGGACATCCCCTGACATCCACTCAAGAACCCACGACTTCGGATTCCTGTTGCAGCATGATATGTGTAGAGTGGCATAGAATTGCAGAAGAAGCTCTTCATTCCAGTGCTCCTTGTCAGTGACAAATGGGAGCAAACCAACTTCATGAAAGTAGTCAAGGTCTTCTTCAAGGCATGGCAGCCCAGAAATGGCATCATAGTCAAGATGCTTGTGGGGAAAAAATATTGTCTTGATTGTAGAGAATGCATGAATAGTTACTCCTATGATGGTGGCTCCAGAACCTGTCAGATCGGATCTTTGGCTTCTTGAAGGGGTTCTTGGCCTTATTGAAGAATGTGTTGTGCTCTCTGAAGCTGAGCACACTGAACGAGCCTTGTGTAGTGATAGCACTTGGAAGCCTTGACAGCCTGGGCTTTGGCTTCTGTGTCTGAGGCCTTTGCTCCACATGGTACTTGTATTGTGGACCAGGAATAGTTGGAGGCATCAAGATTGGCCACTCAACAGTCACAAGCTCACCACGATAGAACGCCCATTCCATGGTGTGAGGCACTGGGGGAGGAACAGCCACATCCGAGGTGGATGGTTGTGCATTGTCTTCCGTGGCATCATTGACTTCAGGCTGCACATTATCTTCAGCCATGACAACGTCATTGGCTTCAGTGGTGGTGGTGGCAGCCGCGTTTTCCTCAACTTCAGCGGCTTTAGGAATTGGGGGGTTTGGCACAATCACTTCTACTTGAACAAGTGGATCAGCGGTAGGGGGAATAGCTTCACGGTATTTTTCTTCCTTGTCATCGGCTGATGCAATCGGAATATCTTCAGCCTCTTTGGATTCAGATTCAAGAGCAATTACTGAAGGGATGGCTTCAGGAAACATTTGACGTGCTACTAAGCTGGTGGTATGCACATCCTCTTCAGGAATGCCCAACATGGAGACCGAGGAACTAGGGCCTCTACGAAGCCTTCGGAAAGATGGCGACAACTTTGGTGAAGGAGTGGTCTTCTCCATGTTTTCGGTAGTCTCTTGTGGTGTCTCAAGCACCAGAGTGGTGACATGAGCAGGTGGAGTGCGAGGAATTAGTTCGTGCAACGGGAGTTGGGGTGTTGCTCTTCCTAGAATGCCTCTTGTGTGATTAGCATCGTAGGACCGCTAATGCCGACTTGTTCACTGCTCGTGGGAGCAGGCGATGATACCGGGTTGGGCATGATCTGAGGAAGAACTACATCATCTTCAACATTGTCTTTGTGACTAATGTCTTCAGCTGCAATGGGGTCCGCAGCTGGAATATCTTCAGACTCATGAGCCTCTGTGGTAGCAGGCTCATGCACAACGAGATGACGCTCATGGTTGGTGGAAGCAGGCAATGCAACCGAAATAGGCTCAACGAGCAATGGTTCTTGGGGAGCAGCACGTTCTTTGCGTGAAGACTTTGTCTTCAACTTCTTCTTGGATGGAGCAGCATCAGAAGTGTCATGATGCTTCCTCTTCTTGGCTTCACACTCAGCAAGTTCTGGCACCCTAGCTCAGATAAACCGGAACGCCCCGTACTCTAGCCCAAAGATCGAGTTGAAGTCTTCTAGAATACGACACTGCTTAGCATAGAACAAACTAGCTCTCTATTACAACCTGAATACGAATACAAGGTCTCCGATATTACAATGAATAACATCGGCACGGCGACGCTACGCCAACCAAAGTTGCTCTATGCAAGCAGCACAACAACTCGAGGCAGCGGAATAACTCTGGCAGCGGAACAACGATGACAGTGATGGACTCCAATCCGCAGGGACTCTAGCTGGAACGTTTATCCTAGATCACAAACATAGGAACCAAACCAAACAAGCAAGCAATCTAGGCACGACCTGCAAACTGGCATGGCACGCCAGGTCAGTACATTGAATGTATTTGCAAGCTCACAATTAACCAAGAGCAATCAAGACAGACAACAGCTTGGCATTTATAGGTTAACAAGGATTAACATGATACTATTAGACCAATCATAGCATGGACATGATGAACATGATACAGCTAGAACAATACTAGCATGGCATGAACATATGCACATGATGATACTAGCATGCAACTTATGATGTTATCATGCACCAACTTACTCTGCTTGGGTTACCTCGAAACCATCACATGCATAAGCTTACTATCACAAACATCACACGATCACCTCAGGGTCAAATCAAGCTTGGTATTACAATATCATACTAATCAGTACATGATCACAAGGAGCTTGAACTTTACCCGTGATTCTCGCATAACACCACAAATATCAAACAACTCGGTATCCTCCATACCACGGTGATCCTCTCACGATCACATAAATATCAACCAACTTCGGTATCCACGCTACCTCTATGATCATCTCACGATCACAACCAATCTCTTTCTCATCCTCGAACTAGGGTTGTTATTAAGCACATTATTATTATTACTGTTGACCCATAGTGTGACCGACTACGAACTGGGCCCTTATCTGTGGGCTTGGCTATCGATAGATTTAACACACACTCTGCAGAGGCTAGTACACTGTACCCACACCACGGAACCCATGGCCTCGCACTCCCATTCCGGTGGACCCATGACATTCTGACAGAACCGCTCTATTGCCATCACACTCTCCCAGCCACTTCGACAAACTCCCCTCTTGGGCTAAGTCATGGGTGGCCCCGACGTCCACCAAGGACATCCAACGGCCACAGTCGTGGCAAAACAATCAACGGTCCCAAACGGGGACAAGTGTACATAAACAAACTCAGGCTCACATGGCTTATGTCTGCCTACCCGGCCAAGGTAGCGCACGCCCATAACCTTCCCTCATTGGAGGCACCGACAAGAGGCATGACAATAGACCCAGTTAGGACCTTCCCACAAAAGGCAAATGTGGTTGCACTGGTCAGCTCGATTTGGTGGCACCATGACTTAGCCAATAGTTGTTCAAGTTTTCTTATTATTCAGTTAAACTTGAATGCAATAAGTTGAGCCACATTAAAAGTAACATGATGCAACTATAATGCATGCGCATGATATCAACATAAGCATGGAGGAGCAACATAATCATCGAGCATAACTACAGTGAAGCATTAAACCAAATGAGCATGGCATACTAACGAGTATAAGCATAACATTACCCATGAGCATAACATGACCACTAGCCTCATAAATAAATACCATGCAAGAACATAGCAAGAATACTACCAAGTAGGCATGTAACCGACTAGATGCAAAGGAATATGCATAACAACGGTACTGGATAACAGACGGTAAACATGCATCAAACTGAACATCACCACTATCAGCATGTACTACTAGTACGAAGCATAACATATGAACATGATACTAGCAAGTAGTACAAGATAACCAGATGCATTGGAACATAGCATGAAAGTGAACATGAAACCACGAGCATAACCGAAACAACGACAACAGTAGCAAACAAGCAGGCAGATAACGGGCAAACTTTTATTAAATATTCAAGTAGAAAACATGGCTATTGCAAGGCTATCATGCAAGTGGCTGTTGTCGCTTGCCTTGGGGTGATGGAGACTTTGAGAAGAAGTGCAATGAAGCCGCAGAATGATTTGGCGGATGGTTCTCTCTCGGAGAGGGCTGATTAGGAGCAAGGGAAAAATGGTCACTTTCACTATGGGGACACCTAGTGAAAATGTTACCAATGGAAAGATCTCGATGAGACGAAGATGTGAGCATTGGTTTCACCTCAATCGGAGTTACGGTCGCGGAGATATGACCATTCATTAGTTAGGCAAAAATTAAATAAAAACTATTCTTTTCTTTTTCTGCTGCTAACGGGTGAACGTTCACAAAATAAATGTTTTGGATGGCTTGGGTTAAACAGAAAGCGCATTTCCTGGAACTACGCTTTTGGAGTAGGGAAAATGTATTCCTGGCCAAAGCCATAGCTCTATACGCTTTCACTGTCCAGAAAGCGCAATGAGGGAAAAGACGCTTCCACTTAAACTAGTGGGACCGATCGCTCACGGGTGGGACCTGCATTGACCCTCCCTCTCTCCCCTGTGTTCCTTCGTCTTTCTTGCGTCACGACAGAGAGAGGTTCCTGAGGCCTTGGATGTCAAGGATTACAGACCCATTAGTCTCCCCCATAGCTTTGCAAAGCTCTTCACGAAGTTGCTGGCCACGAGGGCCAGGAAGCATATGCATGAGATTGCTGGCATCAATCAGTCCGCCTTTATTAAGGGACGCATCATTCACGACAATTACTTGCTGGTCAGACACGTGGCTAGGAAAATTCATGCCTCCAAGATACCAGGTATCTTCCTTAAGTTGGATATGGCCAGAGCTTTCGATTCCTTATCCTGGTCGTTCCTGACAGAGGTGCTTTGGGCTTGAGGGTTTGGATGGAGATGGATTAACTGGGTTACTGCACTGCTCTCCTCAGCAAGCACTAAGATCATTGTCAATGGTGCCCCGGGAAGAATCATCTATCACGCCCAAGGATTAAGGCAAGGGGACCCGGTCTCCCCCTTGCTCTTTGTTATCGCCATGGATGTTCTTTCAGCTCTCATCAATTCTGCCACGGCCGTGGGCGTTCTCAGCTCCTTTAGAGGGATTCAGCCTATGCAGAGGCTCTCGGTCTATGCCGATTACGTTGCCATGTTCGTGAAGGCTTCCCTGCAAGACCTGCTTTGCGTCAAGGAGCTACTACAGATCTTTGGTGAGGCATCAGGCCCTCGGATCAACTTCGCCAAGTCGGCCGCAATCCTGATCTTGGGAATAGAGGAGGATGGAGTCAGGGTCAAGGCGGTGCTGCAGTGTCAGTTAGGAGCTTTTCCATGTAAATAACTTTGGATCCCGCTACCGATCCACCATCTAGGACGTTCGGACTGGCAACCGCTTCTCGACCAAGTCAGGAAGGTGGTGCCTGCGTGGCAACGAGGCTTGATTCAGCGGTCAGGAAGGCTGGTTCTGGCCAAATCTGTCGTCTCGGCGAGGCCAGTGCACTAGCTCATGGTGCTTGAAGCCCCTGGATGGGTCTTTGAAGACATGGATAAATGGATCCAGGCGTTTTTTTGGGCGGGCAAAGAAAAGGTTAACGGTGGCTAATGCCTGGTTGCTTGGGACACGGTGTGCCGCCCTACTTGCTTCGGTGGCCTGGGGGTCTGTGATCTGCGCAAGTAAGGTCTCGCGTTGCATGTTCATTGGGAATGGCTACGTAGAACTGACCCGTCTAGGCCATGCACTACAAAAAATACACTTCCGTGATGATACGTGTTTGTCACAGTAGGTCACGTTTTCTGTCATGCATGTACATCCATGACAAATTTATGACAGAATCAAGATAGTCATGCATGTGCTGTCGTAGAAGTGTTCCATGCCATTACCAAAATTACCATCATGGAAGTGTCCACTTCCATGATGATAAATCGCGCATCACAGAAGTGCTTTCGTCAAGGGTGACCAACACGTGGCATCCACCATAACGGAACGCCATTAAGCTATCGGGTCCGGTTTTGGATCCGATAACCCGTTAAAAGCCCAGACCAATGGGGATTTTCCATGTCTAAAATCATCATTGGCCGGAGGAAACACGTGTTGCCTCACCGTTGGGACATATGTCATCCACTCATTGGACAGGAGGCGCCTATGATAGGTCGACACATGGCACGGCCCAATAGTGGCCCATTCTGGTGAAAAAGGCCGGCCCAATAAAAAATAGCAGGCCGGCACATATAAGGCCTACTTGTGTCAGGTCCATTTAAGCCCACGACCCATACGAGATGTGCCAATTCGGCCCGTCAATGGCCCATTAAAGATTTGACACCATTGCAGCCCATTGTCAGTTTGAGCCCGTTAACAACCCGCTATATATTTGGGCTCAATATCGGCCCGATGAGATTTCGTCATGTTAACGGCCCATTCAGTGGATGGGCCAATTTTCACAATGTACATCTTTCGGCCTTTTAGCAACCCATATAAATATTGGGATAATTTCCGGCCCGGTGTGTCTTTCAGCCTGTTGACGGCCCATAAATCAGTTGGGCCATTTGTAGTCGGATCTGAGTTTCGGCCTTTTAGCGACCCATTTAAGTATTGGGCCAATTTCTTGCCCGGTGTGTCTTTCAACCTGGTGACGGCCCATATATCTGTTGGGCCATTTGTAGTCAGACCTGAGTTTTGTCCTTTTAGCGACCCATTTAATTGTTGGGCCAATTCCCGGCCCTGTGTGCCTTTCAGCCTGTTAACGGACTGTAAATGAGTTTGGCCATTTGTGGTCGGACCTGAGTTTTGGCCTTTTAACGGCCCATGCCCTTCATGGTCCAATAGCATCCCAATTTCTCTTTCGGCCTGCTAAAGGCCCACAACACAGTTGGGCCATTTACAATACGACCAGACTTTCGGCCTCTTAGCGGCCCATGCTCTTCATAGTCCAGTACAAGCCCGATGTCTCTTTCGGCCTGCTAAAGGCCCAAAGTATAGTTGGGCCATATGTAGCCCGAACTTAGTAACGGCCTATTAATGGCCCGTGAAATCAATTGGGCCCATCTGTTGCCCGCTTTGATGTCAGCCTATTACTGACCCGGGAGTTAAGAGGGCCGACCATTAACTTTCGGCCTGGTAACGGCCCATTAACTTAATGGGCCCACTAAAGTTCATACATGTCTTTAGGCCAAATTAGATCATTTGAGCCCATTACAACGAGCAATTAACCAATCAAGCAAAGGTACGTCATACATGGAAAAATGTTGCTCATCCAGCATATATTACAGGAAATTACATCCACTGGGAAATCAAAGATTGATGCCAATGCAAATAAATGAACAGAACCTAACGATCTACAACGTCACAATCTGCAACTCAGCACGGATGACGCCCATAAGCATGTGGGAAAGTTCTTGCTGCTTTGCTACACTCTCTCTGAAAACATTGATCAGTTGTTGTGTCGCATGAATCTACACCTCTGATTCCTCCACCATTTTCATCATTCCTTCAGCCATTAATTGGTTCACAAACATACATTTTTTCCGTTGCATTCGAGACAGAGGATACTGAACATATTCAGATGGCGATTTTGGAAGGCTTGTATTATTGATAGTGGAGAGTGTCTCGACCACTACATCATTATATAAATTAGGAGGGGAACCAAACAGATTAATCATGAGTTATTGGCATATTACTTGGCCTAGATTTATTGGAAAGAAACAATGGGGTTGCCTTGCTGTTTACAGAGTTTGTCTTCTTATCTTCAGCAGCCTGCACCAAATTAAGACACTAGCATTGCTATGATTGGCCAAGTCAGATAATAGGAAAGCAACATTGGCACAACGAATGTTTGGGAAACTAGCCAACACCAAATTAACACAATATGGCACAACTATCATCAACCAGGTAAGGTAATATGAAAGCAACATTGACACAATGAATGAATGAATGAATGGGCAACCAGAGCAGCACTACAATTCAGTAATGTGCATGATATGAGATAGTACACTCATGCAGCTCAGTATGCAAAACTACCAGGCAGTTTTCTTTACAAAACTCAACATTGGCGCCTTTAACATTTTGCTACAACTAATTTTAGATCAGACAAAGGTTGGATTCACGCCGATTAACAGAATACATGCTGATGTAAAAATATAGTGATATACAACATGTACTTACATCAGCATTGGAGCACAGAGAATTCCCGCAAGATGTTTTCCTCAAATACAATCCCAATGAAGGAACTTCTCTATCATTTAACCTTATTTTCTAAAAGAGAGATGGGTAAGAAACATGTAGAAAATATGATCAGAATGCTATAAAATTTCATGATGCGAGGATACGCACACGCTTCTTGGAATGAAGTTGACATTCTTTGGCTGGACTAGAGCGGACTAGTTCTTTGGTCCCTGAAATCTGCTAATTATCAGTGGGAGTTGGGTTTCTCTGTGCTGGAGCAGTCTCTATGAAAAATGGAGTTTCTTATTATCTCCTGGCGTTTGGATCTTTTGCAAAGACCTGGTTTGTAACCCTTCAGATTCTAACATAGCCGTCTTCCCCTTGCATGCCTTATATAGAAGAATGGTGCTTCAATTATAAAACATGCTACAACAGATATGGAATAGGTACTGAAGAATTGAAAGGCATGACATATTGACATGTATTCCCTCCATCCAGAAATAAATGGATGGGTCTAGGCCTATTTCAGTTCTAGATACATCCAGTTTTATCCATTTCTGCGACATGTAATCCGGACGGAGGGAGTATGATGTAAGAGCTAGGGATACGACAGGAGAATACCGTAAAAAACAATGAAAACCCACTACGTAACCAAAGTAATCAAACCCACCGATATGAGATAGTACACTCATCCAGCTCAGGATGCAAAACTATCAGGCAGTTTTCCTTACAAAAATCAACATTATGGCCTTTAATCATACATTTTGCTACAACTAAATTTAGATAAGATAAAGGTTGGATTCACGCTGATTAACAAAATACATGCTGATGTAAAAAAATAGTGATATACAACAGGTACTTACATCTGCATTGGAGTACAGAGAATTCCTGCAAGAATCTTTCCTCATAGACGATAGCAGTGCTGAAATTCTTCTATCTGTTAAGCTTATTTTCTAAAAGATAGATGGGTCGGAAACATGTAGAAAATATGATTAGCATGCTATAAAATTTCATGATGCAAGGATACGCACACGCTTCTTAGAATGGAGTTGACATACTTTTGCTGGACTGGAACGGACTAGTTCTTTGGACACTGGAATCTGCTTATTATCAGTAGGAGTTTGGTTTCTCTGTGCTGAAGCAGTATCTACAAAAACTGGAGTTGGTTTATTATGTCCTGGCATTTGGATCTTTTGCAAAGACCTGGTTTGTAACCCTTCAAATTCTAACATAGTTGTCTTCCCCTTGCATGCCTTGTATAGAAGAATGGTGCTTCAGTTATAAAACATGCTACAGCAGAGAGATGGAATAGGTACTGAAGAATAGAAAGGCATGACATATTGATATGTATTCCCTCCATCTGGAAAAAATGGATGGGTCTAGGAGTATTTCAGTTCTAGATACATCCTTTTTTATCCATTTCGGCAACATGTAATCCAGACGGAGGGAGTATGGTGTAAGAGCTAGGGATACGACAGGACAACACAGTAAAAAAACTAGTTGAATGTAAAACTATATGCTAGCGGAATACGTACAGAAAAAACTAAGGCAACATACACGTGTATGATTGAAAAACTAAGATAGCATTGCAACAGAGCACTAGAACAACACTTCAATGTAAAAAAACATGGTATGGTAGACAGATGAAGTACGTACTGATGAATAACAATGCATAAGATATTCAGAAGCATGATGTCCAAATTAAGCAGATGGCATTGTGATAGAGTAGAATGACAGTACTTGAATTTGAAAACATGTTATCATGAATGGAATAGGTACTGAAAAACAGGAAGGCATGACATATTTACATGCATGATCAACATGCTAAGCACATGGCATTGCAATAGAGCAGATGCACTCCAGGACATTATATGCATGTTGTACCCATATCACGGGCCAAGTTAGAGCAAGGACCTTGTGGGGTGAAGAGGATTCAACATCTTTCTGCAAGTCTTCTGAAGAACTGCCTTTACATGTTCATCATATTGGGTATCATTGACATTAAGTTTATTGGCCTTTACATTGCTCCGCGAGGTTCTCGTGGATATATCAGTGTGTGCAATTATATCTGACATGCATGGGAGACAACTAGTAGTTAGATTTATGTAATGAGTGCCTGTAGGAGACGACATAAATAGTAGGACTAGGGTTAACTAGCAGCAACTGGTCTCAAAAACTAAAGGGAGAACACAGATGAAAGCTACAGAATATGTATCGTTTGTACTCGAGATTAACTAGATGGCACACAAAAGTATTAAAGAACAACATAGGTAATACTAGAAGTGGTATAATACTATAATCACCAGCCTGTGGGATAGCATTGGCTGATGGATGATAACTATAGAACATCGTTACCTAAAGAACAAGTATCTTAGCTGAACTATGGAACAATGCTATCTCCTGAACAAGACCCATAAGAGATCAGCATGAATATATAGTGAAATGTGATAATCTATTTTCCATGCTTAGATGAATAACAAAGCCATAAATGTTGCACACAAGTAAGATGAGGGTACAACCTATCTGGCCGCCATCCATAGGAGTGAGCATCATGTGCTGACTTGTCGATGGCCCTACAGTTGTTGTGGCTGTCCATGTGGGGCACGCGCATTCGATGCAGGGAACTGTTGAGTGGGGACTATAGCTCCCTTCTGGTGTATGCTTCCCTTGTTGGAGCAGCTGCGGTGAGTCGGAAGACGGTGTGGCTGAAGATGAAGATAACGCATAATGTTAAGAACGACACATCTCTTTGATCTGAAGAAATACACTAAGAGATCAACAGCAAGGTACGAGAGTGGTCACACGTCTGTTGACTGAGACTAAATTGGGGTCACACGATTTTATTTTATTTTAGTACTGTCCAATCTACGCCATATGGCTTGATGGTCGTCTTGTGCCTCCCGGCTGACACTGTTAGGAATCTTCCCCGAAGAGCCAGCGACCAACGGCAGAGCAGTTTGCCTCCACCGTCCGGGGCCCCGGCCAAAACCCTGCTCCCCGCCCCACCGCACTGCCATGGTTGCGCCGCCCCCGGGCCAATCCACAAAGACTCCCCGTCATCCAGATCTGGCGGCGGTAGTACCTTGAACCTACGAAACTCTAAGATAGCCATCTAAGCTGCTACCGCGGTGAACTTGCGGCCTCGGACCCTTACATTAGATACCAGCCAACCGGCAGCCTAGGAGCTCCGCCGCCTCGAGGGGTGCTGCTTCCCATTGGGAATCGATTGGCCCAGAATAAAAATCCAGACAACTAATGCCTAAATAAACTGATTTGAGATGAGGGTGTGACCTATCTGGCGGCATGGTGAAGTAGGCAGGTCCAGCTGCCGAGTCGGTGAGGCCGGCGCAGTTGCGGTGGCCACCGACGGCAGGGAAATAGCGATGTCGCGACGGTCGACGACTACGGGGAAGCAACGTCAGGACTCTGGAAAGATCCGAAGTTGGAGCCGCTCCGGTGCCGTGAACAACGACGGGGGTGAGTGGGCTCCGGTACGGTTCCCGCGGCCGTCGTCGAGGTAGCTCCAGCAGCACGGAGTAAGAGGCACACGGCCCAGTGCACGACGACAAATGGACAGCGTCTCCGGCACTAGGGAGGAGGGAGGCTGTAAAATTGGTGCGGTGGGGGCGCCATGTAGGAGGGGCTGAGGTTTCGCGGCTCGGGAGAAGGGAGCTTCCGGGGAGAAGGTGATTTGGTGCCCACGAGGTATGAATGGAGGGGGGATTCGGAGGGGAGTGGAACCATGTTTTATGGACGCATTTGTCTGAAATGTGAGGGGGAGTTACAGTTCTACCCCTGCCTTTAGGCTTCTTGGCTTGGGTCTGTGTACTGAGGGTCGGGGATAGTAGAGTAAATTTTCTTCTCTCCAAATAGTGGGTGGGAGCGATTTCGGGTGAGGAGGGCGTGTTTTAAAATATAGTGGGCGCGAGCGATTTTGGGCGAGGAGAGCGTGTTTTGAAAAAGTGGGCGCGAGCTATTTCGGGCGAGGAGAGTGTGTTTTGCCGACCATAGTTTATGAATTATTCGGCACATGTCATTTCGGCCGAGGAGAAGGCGCGCTTGGATGAACTTACGAACCTACCTTCGATGCACAACGGGCCAATTAATGCGTCTCCCACAGGACGGTAATTTCGCGTCTCCCATTTATTTACTCGGACGAATTCCACCGAGCAGAGGATGTTTAACGGTTCGTTCAAAATTTGGGAGAACTAGCATCCACGTCTACCTTACCAAGTCGATTTGAATCAAATTTAGAAATATTAGCTTGCCACTTCTTTTTTAGATGGATAGACGATGCTCGGGAGTAATGTGTTTTTACATGCTCATTGCTAGCGATTTACTATATGACAAATAGTTGACCCACTCAAAAACGGGAATCAACCCCAAAATGAAATATCTCGATTCAATGAAATAGCTCGTTCACCAGGTCAAAATAGTGAACTAAATCCAAAATTGAACACCTCAATCGAATAGCATGTTGTATAGTATTATAGTACTCCATGAACATGTTGAAAGTCAAATTAAGGAACTTTTTTGATATACGCATATATCCGTTCATGTGTGGATTGCAGACAACATGTTCTCCAATTTAAATATTTGAATGCAAGTTTATATCGAAACATGGTTTATATTAGTCTTTGATGCATAAAACGCGACCTCCCCCTCTCCCGGACTCCTGCTCTCTCTCTCTCTCTCTCTCGCCGACAATCTTCAATTTTGTCGCATGCATCCAACACACAAACCTTGTTGGTCCTCTCTCTTTCTCTCCATCTCTCTCTCTCTTTGCGTGTGTGCGTGGGGGTGGGTCTTTCTAGTTCGCATGCATATACACTCCATCTATAGGTCTCTCTCGCACACTATGTATGATTCTCTAGTCCAAGATAGATATCTTGGGTGCACTCATCGTACACACACAAATTCCTTGGCTCGTTGCCCGTAACTCTCTCATGCACCACTCTGTCGTCTCAGAGCTCTCCCCCCCTCTCTCAAACTCTCCATCTACCTGGGTCACACATACACATGCATATCTCACTCGCACTCGATAGGCCCATCTAAAACTCTATATCTCTCCCTCGTTCTCTCTCCATCTCACACGCACACACACACAATCCCATGCCTAGCTAGCGAAGTATGATGGTCTCTCACTCAATTGTAGGCACACGCAGTCCCCCCTATATGTGTATGACTAGCTAATCTTAGTCTCCATCACAAACATGTGCATGGTCTATCTTGATTTCTCTCGGGGCATCTTTCTATCACACACGCACCTCCTTCGATCTGCCACCCATATAGTCCCCTCATGATCTCGAGGGGGTCTCTCTATCACAAACACACCCTCTCGGCCTCCCCATGTGTCCATGTTCTCCATGTGTCCCTCTCGACCTTTGTTCCTTGTTGGCCAGACCTCTATTGGACATGTGCTATAGGGGTGTCTCTCTTCGTTGCAAACAATCACACACTAGCTATCTTCGTGTATCTCTTCACCTCGCTCTTCTATCTCGGAGATGCATGCGTGATATGTTCGCCTAAGAAATGAAAAAAACACACACTCCCTCTAATTTATAATTTGTTGTCACTTTATCTTTCACACACATACTCTTTTTGCACACTTACTCATTCTCCTTCACACGCACTTGATCCCTCTCTACTTAGGCACTCTCCTCGATCCATAGCATACTGATTTATTGAAAAGTCAAACATCACAAAGTTTGACCATGTACATGGAGAAAAACAATTGCATCTGGAACGACAAACATATACCATTAGATTCACCATGAGATGTAGTTTCGTATGATGTATCTTTGGTATTGAAGATATAAATAACATTTGTGTAAACCCGATCAAAGTTTCCAAAGTTTGACTTCTAAAAAATTGCATGCACTGCATTATCGAGAGGATGGAATATCTCTTTCCCCCTCTCAGCTATCTGATGCACCACTCAGCCTTATCGGGGCTCCTCAATCTCTGTCAAACTTTATATCTCCCTGGTTCACACATACACATGTCTCGCTCGCGCTATACATATAGACCCATCCAACACTCTCCGCCCTTGTTCTCTCTCTATGTGACACCCACCCCCCTAATAAGTACCATAATCCCTCACTCCATCATACGCAAGCACTCCACCCTCCTAAGTATGATTATCTCTCACTAGCCATCAGGAACACATGTATTGTCTCCTTCCATCCATACGTCTATCTCAATATCTCTCGTGGTATCTTCTATCGCGCACACACCTTGTCACTCGATCTCCCACCCATGTAGTCCCGTCACGATCTCCAGGGGATCTCTCTATGACAAACATACACTCTCTCCTCCCCATTTCTGCATTTTCTCCGTACATCTCTCTCGACCTCTCTCCCTTGTTTGTCAGACCCCTCTTGGCCACGTGCTAGGGGTCTTTCTCTCTCAGGTACAAACAACCACACACTATCTCCTCACCTTCCTTCCGTTGTCGAAGATGCATGTGTGATATGTTTGCATAAGACACACACGTTTTTTCTTGACTTTTATCGAGTGTTGTCCATGTATCTTTCACACACGCACACACACTTTTTTCACTCACTCTTTCTATTTCACTCTCTCTCTCTCTCTATCTCTCTCTCTAGTTAGGGACTCTCTCACGCCCATAAGCATATGGATGTTTTGAAAAGTCAAATCTCAGAAAAGTTTGACCAGGTATATGTGGAGAAAAACATTTACATCTAGAAAGATTCATCACAACATGTACTTACTTCATACTATCATTTATCTTTGGTATTGTAGATATAAGTAATTTCTTTATAAACTTGGTCAAAGTTTCAAAAGTTTGACTTTAAAAAAATGTAGGAACTACATTATCGAACAGAGGGAGTACCTCTTTCTCTCTCTATCTCTCTCTCTCTCTCTCTGCTATCTCTCACGGGCCTCCCCTCTCACACGAACACTCTATACCGATGGATTATACGCTCACTGTGTCAGCATATAGCTCCGTATATTGTTTAGTTGACCGATCAACCAGTCCACATGCTGCTTTGTCAGCTCGTGTTCTGTATCTTCGTGTGCTGGCCCATGTGGCAGAGGGTGAAAATAAGTAAACTAGAGGCCCATATGACACGCGGTGAAGTAAACAAAGTTGAAACCACTCGGGGTAGCACCCCGCACGCTAGTAAATTGAGGGGCATTGAGGACACACTTCTTGCACGTGGAGGACGCGCTCGCGCACAATTCACCACTGTGTGGCGGCATGCACAGAAGGACGCACTCACGCACACCCAACACCCAACACACACCAGCACACGTGTACACCAGCGTCGCCACTGGTTGAGATGGACGGCGAGGCAGCCAACAAGCAGAGGCGACTCGAGCCAAAACCCCATCCGGCGAGCCTGTACTTCATCAGCAGCCTTCCTGACGACATGCTGCTCGTCATCATCGGCCTCCTCCCCACCAAATCTGCCGTGTGGACCACCCTGCTCTCCCGGCGGTGGCGCCCCCTCTGGCGCCGCGTCCCCCTCAACCTCACCGTCAACAGCTGCCTCTACGATGGGGATTGCAAACACATGGCCGCAGTCTCCAAGATCCTTTCATCGCACCCTGGGCCAGCCAGACGCCTTGACATCCGCATGTTCAGTACCAACTACAAGGTTCAACCCATGTTTGACGAGTAGTTCTTATCCCACGCCCTAGATCAGCTCGAGGAGCTCAGCTTTGAAGCTGGACGATGTCGCTCTCTGCCGTCGTCCGCACTCCGCCTCTTGCCAGCTTCAGCTCCTGCTATCTTCCCCAGATTAATGTCGCGTCCGCCCTTCTTCTACCTCAACTCAAGCACCTCGACCTCTTCGACGTTGTCATCTCGAAGAAGGCTATGGAGCACCTGCTCCGCAACTATACTGCGCTCGAGTACCTTCGTCTTGAGTAGATCCACGGATTCGTTAGCCTCCACATCGCCTCGACAAATCTCCGATGATTTATGTGTCTTGTTGGCCCCGCAAAAAGACATTAATTGGGAAGAGATCACTCCAGCTGTTCTACGTTATGGTCATTGAGAATGCTCCTTTCCTTGAGAGATTGTGTAACACCCCGGATGTAATTTACCTAATATGCACTCCAACTCTTGCCGTTTCCAGCACTAAGTTATTTTATTTCGTCGGGTTTTGGTTTTCGTCTCCGTGTGTTGTTGTTGTTGTCATGCATCTCATATCATGTCATCATGTGCATTGCATTTTCATACGTATTCGTCTCATGCATCCCAGCATTTTCCCCGTTGTCCGTTTTGCATTCCGGCTCTTCTATGTCCTCCGGTGGTCATTTCTACCTTTCTTTCGTGTGTGGGGGTTAAACATTTCCGGATTGGACCGAGACTTGCCAAGCGGCCTTGGTTTACTACTGGTAGACCACCTGTCAAGTTTCGTACCATTTGGACTTCGTTTGATACTCCAACGGTTAACCGAGGGACTGAGAAGGCCTCGTGTGTGTTGCAGCCCAACACCCCTCCATTTTGGCCCAAAACCCTCTCCATCATCTAGAGAATTAGATCACGATCGTGTGGCCGAAAACCGCACCTCATTTGGACTCTCCTAGCTCCCCCTATGCCTATAAATATCACCCCCTCCGAAATCCACGGTTCCTCTTCCCCGAAACACTAGTTCCGCTCCTCTTCGCGCGGCCGGACACGTCCGCCGGCCGCCGGACACGTCCGCCGCTCACTCGGGCCAATCGCTGAGTGCCACGTGGGCAGTGCGCCCACATCGCAGGCCGCCTCCCGCCGAAGCCCGCCGGGCCCAAGGCGGGCCCTCTCCCGTCGCCGACCGGGCCTGAAGAGGCGCCGCCCGCGCCTCCCTCCTCCTTCGGCGCCGGCAGCCCGACGCCGCCGCGTCCCTCGCCGCTCTGCCGCGGCAAGACCATCGCCGGCCACCGCCTCCTCCCGTTCCGGTGAGCTCCGCCACCGGTCGCCTCACCGCCGACCACCTCGCCTCGCCGCCTCTCCGCCCGCCGCCGCCGCATCGTCGTCGTCTCGCCGGCGACCCCGCCCCGGCGCGCCCCCGCCTCTCCGGCCTCTTCCCCGGCAAATCCGGGCCATCTCCGGCGAGTTCGTGCTACAGTACCCCGGCGAGCTACTGTACCACCTCAGATCCAGATCCGGATCTCGGGTTGACTTTCTACCCCCCCCAACCCTAATTAATTTTCCATATTCATCATGCTATATCTCCACATCCGTAGCTCCGTTTTGGGGGTGTAGCATACCAAAATGTTCGTCTAAGAGAGCACATCATTTCATCTTATTGCATCATTTTCATTTGAGCTCATCTTGATGCCTGAAATGCTGTTGGAAGAGTGCCATTTGAGTTATTTGTCAGATCTGCTGCAACAAATAGCTATTTGTCATTTTTGCCATGATTATTGTGTGCATGATATGCCCCTGAGCTATTCATGAGTTTTGTTATATGCTTTGCCATCTTTCCATAGGTGCTATAAATGTATTTTTGTGATATATGTGGTGACTAGCACAAGCTTGCAAAGTGGTGCATTCGTTAATGCTGATTTCAGGGACTTAGAATTTCTCTAAGTCCTTGATCTGTTTTTATCAATATGCCATATGTTCATGTTGTTTCCTAGTGATCCGTGCCTCTTTTGAGGATGATCAGTAAGGATGCTTTGTTAATATTGTGGTGCTCTATCCATCCATGTCTTTTTTTGCATTTATGGAGCACCCTAGCTTGAGTCAATCAAGCTCTACTTTTGCTATTTCGTGAATCTGGGCAGATTGTCTACTTGTTAGCGATTTTGCCGAGGATGTTGTTGTTGATCCGTGCATGCTATGTTGTTGTTATATCCATGTATAGCTTATATAATGTGTGTTCTTGATGGGTGTATACTTAGATTGTCATCCCTTGCTCTGTAGTAAGTGCATCGAGCTCGTTAACATGCCTACATGTTAACAGATTTGCATGTTCCAGTTTTTCTCTAAATCTGTAACCTGATTATGTTTTTGCCATGTTCACATGCTTGCAATTGTATTTTCTGATCCCTTTTGGCTCAAGGTCACTACGGGTATTTTGTTAAAATCTTTGAGTATCTCCATGCCATGCTTTACTTTGCCATGTTAAGGTCCTGTAGCATATAGTTTTCTTGCTCCGAAGTGTGCTACCTGATCTGAAATTCCAGGCTTGTGTTAATTTCACTAAGTCTGAAATCTGTTTACCAATTGCAATTTTTCCATTCTTGTTTGATCCTATTAATGGATGAATTGGACGTAGCTCAGTGTTCATCTTTTGTTAAGCATCATGAATGGATCCGTGCCATGCATTTTTTTGCCATGTTTAAGTGCTGTAGCTTAATTATCTTGATGCATTCAGATGGCTACTTGCTGTTTATCGCAGACCGGTGCCATATTTGTTTTGCTTGCCATTTCCAAACCGTGTCTCCGATTCCGGTGTTCTTTATATCGATTTCAACCGAAATCACCTCACCTTTCCAGTGGCACACTTGGATTTCCATGTTGAGGCCAGGTTCAATCACTCCTTGTCAAATCTTGCATACGCATCACATATCGCATCCCGCATAGCATACTATGCTTGCATCATGTTGTTCGAGCATTTGCACGTGGTTGATTGTGTTCCTTTTGCTTGTTTGTCTTGTTTGGGTAGAGCCGGGAGACGAGTTCGCTAACGAGGAGCCCGTTGAGTTTGCTTGCGAGGATCCAGTCAACTCTGACAACTTTGCAGGCAAGATGATCATACCCTCGAAATCACTTCTATCTTTCCTTGGCTAGATGCTCGCTCTTTTGCTATGCCTATGCTATGATGCCTACCACTTGCTTATCATGCCTCCCAAATTGCCTTGTCAAACCTCTAACCCACCATGTCCTAGCAAACCGTTGATTGGCTATGTTACCGCTTTGCTCAGCCCCTCTTATAGTGTTGCTAGTTGCAGGTGAAGATTGGAGATTGTTCCTTGTTGGAACATTATTTTCTTGCTGGGATATCATTATATTATCTTGTTATCTTAATGCATCTATATACTTGGTACAGGGTGGAATGGTCGGCCTTTTTGCCTAGTGTTTTGTTCCACTCTTGCCGCCCTAGTTTCCGTCATATCGGTGTTATGTTCCCGGATTTTTGCGTTCCTTATGCGGTTGGGTAATAATGGGAACCCCTTGACAGTTCGTCTTGAATAAAACTCTTCCAGCAATGCCCAACCTTGGTTTTATCATTTGCCACCTAGCCTCTTTTTCCCTTGGGTTTCCGGAGCCCAAGGGTCATCTTATTAAACCCCCCCGGGCCAGTGCTCCTCTGAGTGTTGGTCCAACCGAGCGATGTCCGGGGCTACCAGGGGCAACCCTGGGCTGGCCTACCCGACGTCTGGCTCATCTGAGTGTGCCCTGAGAATGAGATATGTGCAGCTCCTATCGGGATTTGTCGGCACATTCGGGCGGTGTTGCTGGTTTAGTTTTACCTTGTCGAAATGTCTTGTAACCGGGATTCCGAGTCTGATCAGGTCTTCCCGCTAGAAGGAATATCCTTCGTTAACCGTGAGAGCTTGTCATGGGCTAAGTTGGGACTCCCCTGCAGGGATTTGAACTTTCGAAAGCCGTGCCCGCGGTTATGGGCAGATGGTAATTTGTTAATGTCCGGTTGTAGATAACTTAAACCTTAAATTAATTAAAATGAATCAACTGTGTGTGTTACCGTGATGGTCTCTTCTCGGCGGAGTCCGGGAAGTGAACACGGTGTTGGAGTAATGGTTGTCATAGGTTGTTCTCTAGTTCTTCGTTCGTGCTTTGCCTTCTCTTCTCGCTCTCATTTGCGAACAGGTTAGCCAGCATATATGC
The DNA here is from genome assembly GCF_003073215.2 of Triticum urartu. NCBI lineage: Eukaryota > Viridiplantae > Streptophyta > Magnoliopsida > Poales > Poaceae > Triticum > Triticum urartu. Next base: position 448,069,260 of record NC_053023.1, on the reverse strand, counting down.
TAGTCGCTTGCTGCACCTCCACATATTACCTTACCTTACCTATAAGCTTAAATAGTCTTGATCGCGAGGGTGCGAGATTGCTGAGTCCCCATGGCTCACAGATTACTTCCAAACTAGATGCAGGGCCCGATGACTCCGTTCCAGATGATGCGCTTGAGCTCAAGTGGGAGTTCGATGAAGACTCACGCCGTTACTATGTGTCGTTTCCTGATGATCAGTAGTGGTGCCCAGTTGGGGCGATCGGGGCCATGTCGCATGTTGGGGTTGATCTTTTATTTTGGTACCGTAGTCGGACCATGAGTGTATTGGATGATGTAATGCTATTTATGTACTTTGTGTGACGTGGCGAGTGTAAGCCAACTAGGTTCCTTTCCCCTTATTATGTATTACATGGGATGTTGTGAAGATTACCTTACTTGCGGCATTTCTTTCAATGCGGTTATGCCTCTAAGTCATGCTTCGACACGTAGGAGATATAGCCGCATCGAGGGCATTACAAGTTGGTATCAGAGCCTTCCCCGACCTTAGGAGCCCCATTTCTTGATCAAATTAGCGGACGAGTTGAGTCTAGAAAAATGTTTTGAGTCATTTAGGAATTATATATCAGAGAGTTTAGGAATTCTTTTTACTCCCCAGTCCCTTCATCGCTCTGGTGAGGCATCCTGACGTAGAGTTTTGTCTCTTCTCTTCTCTTCACTAAAAAAAATTTTAGGATCACGCGGGTATCTTGGAATCGTTCCGATGGTTTTGTGACGAGAACATTGTTCTTGGTGCCTCCTGTCATTTAGGGGTTGTGGCAGTGTCCCGGGGAGTTGAGCTCCGAGGTGTTCTCGTCACAATTTTATCGTTGCAGTTCGGGAATACCTGAGTTTAGTTCACCGACATTGAAAATCTCTTTTATGCAGTTGGTGGTGAGATAACCTCGACGCCACCCAGTACTGGGGCGGGAGTTCGGGAGTATTGCCATAACTTGTATAACGGATGCTTTTGGAAGGTTGAGGTAGATGGTTTCCGAAGTTTTTCTCGGTTATGTGTTGAAGGATGGATACAGCTGGATGTAGGATTTGCTAGATTTGGGTGAGATATTATGCTTCCCCTGTATCCCCAACACCTGATTGCATAACCGGAAAGGTTCGGGAGTTTCATAGGTGGGAATTCTTGTAGCTCTAGTTCTTCTTCCGCGGATATTTGGTTTGAGATTGGGTGATCTTTGCCGAGTATTCGTTCTTGCTCTGTACCTTGTTGATTTTATTCCTCTACCTAAATTCTAAGTGGCTTCTCAATTTATGGATATGTGACCATTTCAAGTGGAATGCATTCGTTCATTTTGTTCGGATGTGAAGACTATATGTTGCAATTTCAACCCGCTTGATTCAGCTTCTATTTTATCTGTCAATGTGCTAATGGATGTCAACCTGTTCAGGATGGCTCCTCCAACGCGCACGACTCCGAATCCTGATCCACCACCACCTCCTCCTCCTCCGGAGGCATGGCAAGCTGTGATGGCCGCTACCAATGCAAACACGCAGTTGATCATCCAAATTCTTCAAGAGTGCAACCAAGCGAACCAATGCAATCAGGGATACAATCAGAATCGCTTTGCTACACTCAACTAGTTCCTTGCTAACCAGCCAAAGACTTTCAGCAATTGTGTTGAGGCAACTGATGCTGACGATTGGCTCGTGGACTTGTGCAAGCATTTCGAGTGCATTAACGTCAGGCCTGAGGACTTTGTCAAGTTCGCTTCCTTCCAACTCAAATACCAAGCTGCAGAATGGTTTCAGCAGTACAAAGATTCCAGAGGAGGCCGTGAGATTACCTGGGATGAATTCCGTCAAGACCTCAAAGCTCATCATATTCCTCAGAGCATTGTTGAAAGCAAGTGTGAGGAATTCCGCAACCTGAAGCAAGGCGCTATGTCTGTCTATGACTACAACAAGTTGTTTCAGAAGCTCGCCCGCTTTGCTAAGCAGGACGTCCCTGACGAGAAGAGCATGATATACCAGTTCAGGGGTGGTCTTAGAGAAGAAATCCAGCTGGCTCTCGTTCTCTTTGAGCCCTTGAGGTACGATGAGTTCTACAACATGGCATTGAAGCAAGAGGCTGCTCAACTGAAGTGTGATGCTTCCAAGAAGCGAGTCAAAGATGCTACTCCTTCTTCCTATACTCAAGTGGCCAAGCAGCAAAAGTATTGGCTTCCTCCTCCTCCGTTCCATCAGCCTTTTCAGCAGAAGAGCAAAGGTGGCAGTGCATCTTCCCACCCACCCAACCCTGGCTTTCAGAACAAGACTTCGTCTCAAGCTCCAAGATCGAGTGCTTCGTATCACCGTGTAACACCCCGGATGTAACTTTCCCAATTTGTACTCCAACTCTTGCCGTTTCTGGTGTTAAGTTATTTATTTTCTCGGGTTCAGGTTTTTGTCTCCGTGTGTTGTTATCGTTGTCATGCATCTCATATCTGTCATCATGTGCATTGCATTTGCATACGTGTTCATCTCATGCATTCGAGCATTTTCCCCGTTGTCCGTTTTGCATTCCGGCGCTTTGTTCTCCTCCGGTGGTCATTTCTACCTTTCTTTCGTGTGTGGGGATTAAACATTTCCGGATTGGACCGAGACTTGCCAAGCGGCCTTGGTTTACTACCGGTAGACTGCCTGTCAAGTTTCGTATCATTTGGACTTCGTTTGATACTCCAACGGTTAACCGAGGGACCGAAAAGGTCTCGTGTGTGTTGCAGCCCAACACCCCTCCAATTTGGCCCAAAACCACCAAAACCCTCTCCATCATCTAGAGCGTTCGATCACGATCGCGTGGCCGAAAACCGCACCTCATTTGGACTCTCCTAGCTCCCTCTATGCCTATAAATAGACCCCCGAAATTCGGATCTCCTTCTCCCCCGAAACCCTAAAATTCGTCCCCGCGCCGGCCGGACACGTCCGTCCGGGCCGGACATAGCCGCCGCCCCAACCGGGAGCTGCCACATGGCGCCACTTGGACCACATCCCCGCCGGCCCGCCGAGCGCAGGCAGGGCCCCCGCAGGCCCATCCGCGTGCGCCGCCCGCCCGGTCGCCCCGCCGCCTTCTCCCTCCTCCCGCGGTGCTAGCCGCCTCCCCGCCGCCGCTGCGCCGGCGCCGCGCCGCCGCAGCTCCACCGCACGCCGCCCGGCCGGTCCCCGCCCCCACCGCGCCGCCTCGGCGTCCGTGCCGCTCGCCGCCTCCCCCCATGCCGGATCCGGCCCCGGCTCCGGTCTCCTCTCCACTCCGGCGATGTCCGCGACGAGCTCCGGCCAGCTGCAGTGCTCCTCCTGCGATCCTTGGTTCGCGTGTCGATCCAGATCTGGGACGAACCCTAGGGGTTGACCTCTCAATTTTTCCTAAGTCTGCAGTTCAAGTGCTCATGTTCATAGCCTCGTAACTTTGCATCCGTAGCTCCGATTTATGCATATAGCATATCAAAATGTTCATCTCAGAGAGTACATCATTTCATTCCATTGTATAATTTTCATTTGAGTTCATCTTGATGCCCGAAATGCTGTTAGAAGAGGGCTACGTGAGTTAATTGTCAGATCTGCTGCTCCATTTAGGTTTTTGTCATTTTTGCCATGATTAATGTATGCATGTTATGCCCTGATGCTCTACATATGTTTTGTTAAGGGTTTTTCCATCTTTCCAGAGGTGCAACCCATGTATTTTTGTGATGTGTGTGGTGACTAGCACAAGCTTGAAAAGTGGTGCACTTGTTAATTCTGTTTTGAGGGACTTAGCAATTCCACTAAGTCCTTGAGCTGTTCATCTCATGTTGTCATATGTTCATGTTGTTTCCTAGTGATCCGTGCCTCTTTTGAGGATGATCAGTAAGGATGTTTTGTTAATATTGTAGTGATCTATCCATCCATGTCTTTGTTTGCAATTATGGAGCGACCTAGCTTGAGTCAATCGAGCTCTACTTTTGCTACTTTGTGTATCTGGGCAGACTGTCAACTTGTTTGCAATTTTGCCGATGATGTTGTAGTTGATCCGTGCATGCTATGCTATTTTTCTTGCCATGTATAGCTTGCATTTTGTGCCTTCTTGATGGGTGTATGCTTAGCTTGTCATGAATTGCACCGTAGTGAGTGCATCGAGCTCGTAAACATGCCTACTTGAGTTATGTTTCAGCATGTGCCAGTTTTCACTAAGTCTGTGACCTGATTATGTTTTTGCTATGTTCACATGCTTGCAATTGTATTTTCTGATCCCTTTTGGTTCAAGGTCACTAAGGGACTTTTGTTAAGCTCTTTGAGTAGCTCCATGCCATGCTTTTATTTGCCATGTTCAGGTCCTGTAGCATGTGGTTTTGTTTCTCCGAAGAGTGCTACCTGATCTGAAATTCCGGACAAGTGTTAATTTCACTAAGTCTGAGATCTGTTTGTCATATGCATTTTTGCCATGCTTGTTTGAACCTGTTAGTGGATTAATTGACCGTAGCTCAGTGCTAGACTTTTCTTAAGCATCTTGAATGCATCCCTGCCATGTATTTTTATGCCATGTTTGGGTGTTGTAGCATGTTCATCTCATTGCATTTAGATGGGTACTTGCTGTAAACCGCAGACCGGTGTCATATTTGAATCGTTTGCCATTTCCAAACCGTAACTCCGATTCTGGCGTTCTTTATACCGTTTTCAAGAGATTTCATCTCATCTTTCAAGTGGCACCTTTGGATCTCCAAGTTGAGGCCAGGTTCTTGCATTTCCTGTCATATCTTGCATATGCATCCCGCATCGCATCCCGCATAGCATATCATCATTGCTTCGTATTGTTTGTTCCTTGCACGTGGTTGATTGTGTCCTTGTTGCTTGTTTGTCTTGTTTGGGTAGACCCGGGAGACGATTTCGCTAACGAGGAGCCCGTTAAGTTTGCTTTCGAGGATCCAGTCAACTCTGACAACTGTGCAGTCAAGATGATCATACCCTCGAAATCACTACTATCTTTGCTATGCTAGTTTGCTCGCTCTTTTGCTATGCCAATGCTACGATGCCTACCACTTGCTTACAAGCCTCCTAAATTGCCATGTCAACCTCTAACCCACCATGTTACCGCTTTGCTCAGCCCCTCTTATAGCGTTGCTAGTTGCAGGTGAAGATTGGAGGCTGTTCCTTGTTGGAACATTTATTTACTTGTTGGGATATCATTATATTATCTTGTTATCTGAATGCATCTATACAATTGGTAAAGGGTGGAAGGCACGGCCTCTCGCCTAGTGTTTTGTTCCACTCTTGCCGCCCTAGTTTCCGTCATATCGGTGTTATGTTCCCGGATTTTGCGTTCCTTACGCGGTTGGGTTATAATGGGAACCCCTTGATAGTTCGCCTTGATTAAAGCTTTTCCAGCAATGCCCAACCTTGGTTTTACCATTCGCCACCTAGCCTCTTTTTCCCTTGGGTTTCCGGAGCCCGAGGGTCATCTTATTTAAACCCCCCCGGGCCAATGCTCCTCTGAGTGTTGGTCCGAACTGAGCTGCCTGCGGGGCCACCTCGGGGAAAGTTGAGGGTTGGTTTTACTCGTAGCTAGTCTCATCTGAGTGTGCCCTGAGAACAAGATATGTGCAACTCCTATCGGGATTTTTCGGCACATTCGGGCGGTGTTGCTTGTCTTGTTTTAACCTGTCGAAGTGTCTTGAAGAACCGAGATACCGAGTCTGATCGAAACGTCTTGGGAGGAGATCTATTCCTTCGTTGACCGTGAGAGCTTGTCATGGGCTAAGTTGGGACTCCCCTGTAGGGATTTGAACTTTCGAAAGCCGTGCCGCGGTTATGGGCAGATGGGAATTTGTTAATGTCCGGTTGTAGATAACTTGAACCTTAACTTAATTAAAATGAATAAACTGAGTGTTACCGTGATGGCCTCTTCTCGGCGGAGTCCGGGAAGCGGACACGGTGTTGGAGTAATGTTTGCGCAGGTGGTTCTCTAGTTTCTCGCTCGCGCTTTGCCTCCTCTTCTCGCTCTCTTTTGCGAATAAGTTAGTCACCATATTTGCTAGTCGCTTGCTGCAGCTCCACATATATATTTTACCTTGCCTTACCTATAAGCTTAAATGGTCTTGATCGCGAGGGTGCGAGATTGCTGAGTCCCTGTGGCTCACAGATTACTATTACACCAGATGCAGGGCCTGATGATTCCGCTCCAGGAGACGCGCTTGAGCTCAAGTGGGAGTTCGACGAGGACTCTCAATGTTACTATGTTTCCTTTCCCGATGATCAGTAGTGGTGCCCAGTTGGGGGTGATCGGGACCGTGTCGCATGTTGGGTTCTCTTTTATTTTGGCGCCGTAGTCGGGCCATGAGTGTTTGGATGATGTAATGTTATTTATGTACTTGATTGACGTGGCGGGTGTAAGCCAACTATGTTATCTCCCCTTTATTATTCATATTACATGGGATGTTGTGAAGATTGCCTAACTTGCGACATATGCCTTCAATGCGATTATGTCTCTAAGTCATGCCTCGACACGTGGGAGCTATAGTCGCATCGAGGGTGTTACACACCGTCCGCTTTCAGAGGTCACGTGCAACAAGTGCCAACTGAAGGGTCACTATGCCAACAAATGCTTCAATCAGAGGCGTCTCCCTCCTCCTCCTCCTGTGAGATCGGCAAGTACAGCTGTGGTCAAGTATAACCCCAAGTCTGCAAAGGTCAACCTGATGAATGCAGCTCAGGTAGAGGACTCGTCAGATGTCATCATGGGTAACCTTCCTGTTAACGATATTCCTGCAAAAGTTCTTTTTGGCACTGGTGCATCGCATTGTTTCATCTCGAGACCATTTGTTTCTAAGCATGAGTTGCCTTTACAAGATTTGCCTAGTCAGTTATCCGTTGTTTCTCCGGGTAAATTCATGAATGCAATCGCTATGGCCCCGGATGTTACTATCACGTTGGGCGACTACAAGTTTCTATCCTCTCCAGTGGTCCTTGGCAACTCGGACATTGATCTTATTCTCGGAATGGATTGGCTTTCTAAGCACAAGGCGCACCTTGATTGTGCTGTCAGGCAGATTCAATAGACTCATTCGTCTAAGGATGTAATTGTCTTTTCCGCTCGTGATGATACCATCCGTCTGTTTTCTCTCAATGATAAGGGTGAACTGGATGCTATCTCTCAAATTCCAATCGTTTGCGAATATCAAGACGTCTTTCCAGAAGAGCTTCCAGGAATGCCTCCGCACCGGCCAGTTGAATTCGTCATCGATCTTGAGCCGGGCACGGAACCGGTGTGCAAACGTACTTACAAGCTCGGACCTGAAGAGTTGAAGGAGCTGAAGAAGCAACTCGATATTCAAGAGCGAATGGGTCTCATCCGACCTAGTTCTTCTCCGTGGGGTTGTGGAGTTCTTTTTGTGAAGAAGAAGGATGGAATGAACCGACTTTGTGTTGACTACCGTCCATTGAACAAGAAGACTATCAAGAACAAGTACCCACTTCCCAACATCAATGAGCTATTTGAACAACTCAATGGTGCCCAAGTATTCTCCAAGCTTGATCTCCGTATGGGTTATCACCAGATTCGAATCCGTGAGCAAGATATTCCCAAGACAGCTTTCAGAACAAGCTATGGGTCATATGAATACACTGTCATGTCTTTTGGCCTCGTCAATGCTCCTCCGACTTTCTCTCGCATGATGAACTTCATCTTCAAAGCCTACACAAATGACTTCGTTTTGGTCTATCTCGACGACATTCTGGTCTTTTCCAAGAACAAGGAAGATCATGCCAAGCACTTGCGTTTGGTGCTCGATAAGCTCAGGGAACATCAGTTCTACGCCAAGTTCTCAAAGTGCGAGTTTTGGCTCGATGAGGTTCTTTATCTTGGGCATATCATCTCTGCCAAGGGCATTGCGGTGAATCCTGAGAAGGTGTCTGCAATTGTGAATTGGGAACCACCTCAGAATGTGAAGCAACTCTGTAGCTTCCTCGGTCTCGCAAGCTATTGTTGAAGGGTCGTGGAGAACTTTTCTAAGATTGCGAAGCCTCTTTCAAACCTTCTCCAAAAGCACGTCAAGTACGTTTGGTCTCTGGAATGTGACATCGCTTTCAACACTTTGAAAGAGAAATTGGTAACTGCTCCAGTTCTGACTCCTCCTGATGAATCCAAACCGTTCGAGGTCTTCTGCGATGCCTCTCTCCAAGGTCTTGGCGCAATGTTGATGCAAGAGAAGAAAGTTGTGGCTTATACCTCTTGCCAGTTGAAGCCCAACGAGTTGAACTACCCCACTCATGACCTCGAGTTGGCGGCAGTTGTGCATGCTCTTTTGACTTGGAGACATCTCTTATTGGGAAGAAAAGTGGACATCTTCACTAACCACAAGAGTCTCAAGTACATCTTCACTCAGCCTAATCTCAACCTCAGGCAGACTCGCTGGGTCGAAATGATTCAAGAGTATAATCCGAGTATCGAGTATACTCCAGGAAAGGCCAATGTGATTGCTGACGCTTTGAGCAGGAAGGCTTATTGCAACAGTCTGATTCTCAAGCCTTACCAACCCGAGCTTTGTGAAGCTTTCCGCAAACTCAATCTGCAAGTTGTTCCCCAAGGTTTCCTCGCCAACCTTCAAGTCTCTCCTACTTTGGAAGATCAGATTCGCGAGGCTCAACTTCTTAATGCTATGGTAAAGAAGGTGAAGATTAGGATTGCTAAGAGTCAACCCAAGTACAAGTGCTACCGCCTTGATGACAAGGATACTCTCTTCTTCGAGGATCGTATTGTTGTCCCCAAAGGTGACCTTCATAAAGTGATCATGAACGAGGCTCACAATTCACTCCTCTCCATCCACCCTGGGAGTACGAAGATGTATCGGGACCTCAAGCAGGCTTATTGGTGGACTCGAATGAAGCGAGAGATTGCTAAGTTCGTGAATGAATGTGATGTCTGCAGAAGAGTGAAGGCAGAACACCAAAGGCCAGCTGGTCTCCTCCAACCTCTTGCCATTCCAGAATGGAAGTTTGACCACATTGAGATGGACTTCGTGACTGGGTTTCCAAAGTCCAAGTGTGGCAATGATGCTATATTCGTTGTCATCGACAAACTCACTAAAGTGGCTCACTTTCTGCCTATCAAAGAGTCTATCACTGCATCTCAATTGGCGGAGCTCTATACCTCTCGTATTGTCTTGCTGCACGGTATTCCATAGGTGATCTCTTCAGACCGTGGCAGCATCTTTACCTCCAAGTTTTGGGATTCTTTCCAGAAGGCCATGGGCACCTACATCCGCTTCAGCACAGCTTTCCATCCTCAAACTAGCGGTCAAGTCGAGCGTGTCAATCAGATTCTTGAAGATATGCTCAGGGCTTGTGTGATCTCCTTCGGCATGAAGTGGGATGATTGTGTTCCATATGCCGAATTCTCCTACAACAACAGTTTTCAAGCAAGTTCGGGCAAGGCCCCATTCGAAATTATGTATGGCAGGAAGTGCCGTACTCCTCTCAACTGGTCTGAAACTGGTGAACGTCAACTTCTTCGAAATGACTTAATCACAGAGGCAGAGGAGATGTGTAAAGTCATCCGTGATAACCTCAAAGCAGCGCAATCGCGCCAGAAGAGCTACTATGATAGTAAGCCCCGTGATTTGGCTTTCGAGATCGGAGATCATGTTTACCTCCGCATCTCTCCAATGAAAGATACTCGTCGCTTCGGTATCAAAGGGAAGCTAGCCCCTAGATACGTGTGTCCTTTCAAAATCGTCAGCAAGAGAGGCGATCTCGCCTATCAACTCTAGCTTCCTTCAAACTTTGCAAATGGGCACGACATGTTCCATGTCTCTCAGCTCCGCAAATGCTTCAAGATCCCTGACCGCACCATCAACTTCGAAGACATTGATCTCCAAGAAGATCTCTCTTATCGTGAGCACCCCGTGGCTATTCTTGAAGAGACTAAACGCAAGACTCGCAATAAGTCAATCAAATTCCTCAAAGTCAAGTGGTCACACCATTCCGACCGTGAAGCCACCTGGGAACGCGAGGATCACCTCCGTTCTGAGTACCCGGCGTTCTTCCAGTCCTAGATCTCGGGACGAGATCCTTTCGTAGTGGTGGAGTGTTGTAACACCCCAGATGTAATTTACCTAATATGTACTCCAACTCTTGCCATTTCCGGCGCTAAGTTACTTTATTTCCTCCAGTTTGGGTTTTCTTCTCCGTGTATTGTTGTTGTCATGCATCTCATATCATGTCATCATGTGCATTGCATTTGCATACGTGTTCGTCTCATGCATCCGAGCATTTTCCCCGTTGTCCGTTTTGCATTCCGGCGCTTCTATCTCCTCCGGTGGTCATTTCTACTTCCTTTCGTGTGTGGGGGTTAAACATTTCCGGATTGGACCGAGACTTGCCAAGCGGCCTTGGTTTACTACCAGTAGACCGCCTGTCAAGTTTCGTACCATTTGGACTTTGTTTGATACTCCAACGGTTAACCGAGGGACCGAGAAGGCCTCGTGTGTGTTGCAGCCCAACACCCCTCCATTTTGGCCCAAAACCCACCAAAACCCTCTCCATCATCTAGAGCGTTCGATCGCGATCGCGTGGCCAAAACCGCACCTCATTTGGACTCTCCTAGCTCCCCATATGCCTATAAATATCACGCCCTCCGAAATCCACGGTTCCTCTTCCCCGAAACCCTAGTTCCGCTCCTCTCCGCGCGGCCGGACACGTCCGCCGGCCGCCGTACACGTCCGCCGCTCGCCTAGGCCAATCGCTGAGTGCCACGTGGGAAGCGCGCCCACATCACCGGCCGCCTCCCGCCGAAGCCCGCCGGGCCCAAGGCGGGCCCTCTCCCATCGCCGACCGGGCCCAAAGAGGCGCCGCCCGCGCCTCCCTCCTCCTTCAGCGCCGGCCGCCCGACGTCGCCGTCTCCCTCGCCGCTCCGCCGCGGCAAGACCATCGCCGGCCACCGCCTCCTCCCGTTCCACCGGTCGCCTCACCACCGACCAACTCGCCTCGCCGCCTCTCCGTCCGCCGCCGCCGCACCATCGTCGTCTCGCCGGCGACCATGCCCTGGCGCGCCCCCGCCTCTCCGGCCTCTTCCCCGGCGAATTCCGGCCATCTCCGGTGAGTTCGTGCTACAGTACCCCGGCGAGCTACAGTACCACCTCATATCCAGATCCGGATCTCGGGTTGATTTTCTACCCCCCAACCCTAATTATTTTTCCATATTCATCATGCTATATCTCCACATCCGTAGCTCCGTTTTGGGCGTGTAGCATACCAAAATGTTCGTCTCAGAGAGCGCATCGTTTCATCTCATTGCATCAGTTTCATTTGAGCTCATCTTGATGCCCGAAATGCTGTTGGAAGAGTGCCATTTGAGTTATTTGTCAGATCTGCTGCACCAAATAGCTACTTGTCATTTTTGCCATGATTATTGTGTGCACCATATGCCCCTGAGCTCTTCATGAGTTTTGTTATATGCTTTGCCATCTTTCTAGAGGTGCTATCCATGTATTTTTGTGATATGTGTGGTGACTAGCACAAGCTTGCAAAGTGGTGCATTCGTTAATGCTGATTTCAGGGACTTAGAATTTCTCTAAGTCCTTGATCTGTTTTTATCAATATGCCATATGTTCATATTCTTTCCTAGTGATCCGTGGTCTATCCATCCATGTCTTTGTTTGCATTTATGGAGCACCCTAGCTTGAGTCGATCGAGCTCTACTTTTGCTATTTCGTGAATCTGGGCAGATTGTCTACTTGTTAGCGATTTTGCCGAGGATGTTGTTGTTGATCCGTGCATGCTATGTTGTTGATCCGTGCATGCTATGTGTGTTCTTGATGGGTGTATGCTTAGATTGGCATGCCTTGCTCTGTAGTGAGTGCATCGAGCTCGTTAACATGCCTACTTGTTAACAGATTTGCATGTTCCAGTTTTTCTCTAAGTCTGTAACCTGATTATCTTTTTGCCATGTTCTCATGCTTGCAATTGTATTTTCTGATCCCTTTTGGCTCAAGGTCACTAAGGGTCTTTTGTTAAGATCTTTGAGTAGCTCAACGGAATGCTTTACGTTGCCACATTAAGGTCCTGTAGCATATAGTTTTCTTGCTCCAAAGTGTGCTACCTGATCTGAAATTCCAGGCTTGTGTTAATTTCACTAAGTCTGAAATCTGTTTACCAATTGCACTTTTGCCATTCTTGTTTGATCCTGTTAATGGATGAATTGGACGTAGCTCAGTGTTCATCTTTTGTTAAGAATCATGAATGGATCCCTGCCATGCATTTTTTTGCCATGTTTGAGTGTTGTAGCTTAATTATCTTGATGCATTTAGATGGCTACTTGCTGTTTATCGCAGACCGATGCCATATTTGTTTTGCTTGCCATTTCCAAACCGTGTCTCCGATTCCGGTGTTCTTTATATCGATTTCAACCAAAATCACCTCACCTTTCCAGTGGCACACTAGGATTTTCATGTTGAGGCCAGGATCAATCACTCCTTGTCAAATCTTGCATACGCATCACATATCGCATCCCTCATAGCATACCATCTTTGCATCATGTTGTTCGAGCATTTGCACGTGGTTGATTGTGTTCCTTTTGCTTGTTTGTCTTGTTTGGGTAGAGCTGGGAGACAAGTTCACTAACGAGAAGACTGTTGAGTTTGCTTTCGAGGATCCAGTCAACTCTGACAACTTTGCAGGCAAGATGATCATACCCTCGAAATCACTTCTATCTTTGCTTGGCTAGATGCTTGCTCTTTTGCTATGCCTATGCTACGATGCCTACCACTTGCTTATCATGCCTCCCAAATTTCCATGTCAAACCTCTAACCCACCATGTCCTAGCAAACCGTTGATTGGCTATGTTACCGCTTTGCTCAGCCCCTCTTATAGCGTTGCTAGTTGCAGGTGAAGATTGGAGATCGTTCCTTGTTGGAACATTATTTTCTTGTTGGGATATCATTATATTATCTTGTTATCTTAATGCATCTATATACTTGGTAAAGGGTGGAAGGCTCGGCCTTTTTGCCTAGTGTTTTGTTCCACTCTTGCCGCCCTAGTTTCCGTCATATCGGTGTTATGTTCCCGGATTTTTGCGTTCCTTAAGCAGTTGGGTAATAATGGGAACCCCTTGACAGTTCGTCTTGAATAAAACTCTTCCAGCAATGCCCAACCTTGGTTTTATCATTTGCCACCTAGCCTCTTTTTCCCTTGGGTTTCTGGAGCCCAAGGGTCATCTTATTTAAACCCCCCTGGGCCAGGGCTCCTCTGAGTGTTGGTCCAACCGAGCGATGTCCGGGGCTACCAGGGGCAACCCTGGGCTGGCCTACCCGACATCTGGCTCATCTGAGTGCGCCCTGAGAATGAGATATGTGCAGCTCCTATCGGGATTTGTCGGCACATTCGGGCCGTGTTGCTGGTTTAGTTTTACCTTGTCGAAATGTCTTGTAACCGGGATTCCAAGTCTGATCGGGTCTTCCCGCTAGAAGGAATATCCTTCATTGACCGTGAGAGCTTGTCATGGGCTATGTTGGGACTCCCCTGCAGGGATTTGAACTTCCGAAAGCCGTGCCCGCGGTTATGGGCACATGGGAATTTGTTAATGTCCAGTTGTAGATAACTTAAACCTTAACTTAATTAAAATGAATCAACTGTGTGTTACCGTGATGGTCTCTTCTCGGCGGAGTCCGGGAAGTGAACACGGTGTTGGAGTAATGGTTGCCATAGGTTGTTCTCTAGTTCTTCGTTCGTGCTTTGCCTTCTCTTCTCGCTCTCATTTGCGAACAGGTTAGCCACCATATATGCTAGTCGCTTGCTGCTGCTCCACATATTACCTTACCTTACCTATAAGCTTAAATAGTCTTGATCGTGAGGGTGCGAGATTGCTGAGTCCCTGTGGCTCACAGATTACTTCCAAACCAGATGCAGGGCCCGATGACTCCGTTCCAGATGATGCGCTCGAGCTTAAGTGGGAGTTCGACGAAGACTCACGCCGTTATTATGTGTCGTTTCCTGATGATCAGTAGTGGTGCCCAGTTGGGGCGATCGGGGCCATGTCGCATGTTGGGGTTGATCTTTTATTTTGCTACCGTAGTCGGACCATGAGTGTATTGGATGATGTAATGCTATTTATGTAAATTGTGTGACGTGGCGAGTGTAAGCCAACTATGTTCCTTTCCCCTTATTATGTATTACATGGGATGTTGTGAAGATTACCTTACTTGCGTCATTGCTTTCAATGCGGTTATGCCTCTATGTCGTGCTTCGACACGTAGGAGATATAGCCGCATCGAGGGCGTTACAGATTGCTTGTATCGGATCTAGAAGGTCCAGCAAAAATCAGGGTCATTGACGCGCCGAAATTGACAGCGTTGGTGCACTTGTCTGCCAAATTCTCCGAAATCTTTATTGGATCCGTAATCGTTCAGGTACAACACTCATTTTCTTCTTAGTCTTCTTGAAATTCACATTTTTAAATTTCTTCTTGATGTATTTACGACCGTCTTCCAGAAAATTATTCCCACAAGCTTGACCCAGTCTATGCGCATAGTGAAGATCTTGGCAATAAAATCTATTGGCCCCAATCTGGATCAAGTTGTTGGATTCCTTACATGCTTTCCATGCAGGGAGAAGTTACTCATCGAGGTGAAACTTCTTTCCTATGAGTAAACGGTAATCACAACGTAGCTCATATTTTTTTCGTAATTTTCCCAAATTATGATGACAAGTGTAGTGTTCAAAACTGCATCTACGCACTGCACCGAAAGAAATGTTTTTAGTATTTTTTCTCATGTGATCACCTGCATCGTTTTGTTGTTGTACTACTATAGTAGCCTAGGCTAGTCATAGTGGAAAGTAACTTAGACTACTCCAGTAACTCTATGGTTACCCTAAGAGCAAGTACTACCTCCATCCTGGTTTACTCTTCCTATTTTGTAGTGTCAAAATTTGACCATAGATTTAACTGACAAAATGTTAATGCATGTCACTAAGAACTATATCGTTGGATTCATATTTGAACATAATTTCAAATGGTGTAATTTTTAGTGACATGCATTAGCATTTTCTTACATAAATATATGGTCAAAATTTTATACTAAATAAGAGGTAGTACAAAAGTGGGCTATAACGGCCCTCCACTATGTAAGCCAAAACACATGCCAAATATACTTGTGATGCATTTGGCATTGATGCCCCTCCATTGCTCACCTAGTGCCCCAATATGGATCACCTACATTGCTCCGGTGCCAAATTAACTCACGCAATGAAAAAACACTTGCGTGGAAGAGAGAGAGAGAACTGAGGCAATAAAAAACACTTGTTTGGGAGAGTGAGAGGCTGTGTAGTTGGTTTGATTGATTTGTTTATACATGTGGGTCTGTGTGCATAGCAGTGCCAACTCTCTCACATCGCGAGAGCGGTGCCAAAATCTTTTGATTTGACATCGATGCGTATTATGGCATCGGCCACATAGTGGAAGGAAACAAATGCCCAAGCTCTTCACGTACTCCTAGGTAAATGAGAGGAAAGAGAAAGAGAGAGAGAGAGAGAGAGAGAGAGAGAGAGTGAAAAAATATCACTAGCCAGCCAACCCTATCGTATGAGCGAATGATATTGGTACCTCTTGATTACACGGCAATCTTATACAGCCAGCTGCTCTAATATGTTCTCTTCTTTTTGCAGATAAAAAAGACCCAAAAGTGAAAAATGTGCTGCACTATAACAATCTCATCGAATGCCTTGATCTCCATCTTACAGAAATTGATTTGATCGACTACCGAGGCAGCACATCTGAGATTAAATTGGCCAGGTTCTTTGTTCTGGAGGCAAGTGTCCTCAAGGTAATGAGGTTTGGCGTTCTCTGGCGCAACAATGAATGGCGTGCTGATTACCACAAGCGTCTAAGCCTAAATGACAAAGTCTTCGCAGAAGCTGAATTTGTTTTTGAAACATCAAGTGGCCAGAGACTCAAAAACTTATTTGCCCATTAGTGACTTGTCAGGGCGGTGGATTTTAGTTTGTACGATAATGCTGCATCCACCTAAAGTAACGAAAGTTCTTACGTAAACTTTCGAGTAATTCCCTCTTCGTAGGTGCAACATTACTCCTAACATTTGTAATATCAGTTTGAAATTTGTAATATTGCCATGTCCTATTCATGTGTCTTCAAAATCCTGTGAATCAAACAGGTCCTGTGTTGGTGATGATGTAGTGCCTGCCATCTTTCACCAATGGCCGTCGGATCTAGATCTGACGCATACAAACCAAACTTCTCCAGTTTTGCAAAAAGATGCCCGCACTTGTTCCCTATTTACAAACAACTCCTTGTCTCTCACAATCATCCTTATCTCCTCCCCACCACATCTAGAAGGCCATGGAAAAATCTGGCGCGATGGCTGCTACTGGGGCCGTCCACCCCCCAATCTTGGTGTTCCGTGCAATGCACGGGCATCTACGCACCGGAAATTATGTCGAACACGGCTAGTTGTAAGCAGGCTAGGTCTACAGCCATGATGATAGTGACTGCAGACGGTGAGGCTGACTATGGTATGCCGAACACGGCGCCTATACTCATGTGTCATCTCCGGTGTAGGCTCTTGTCACTTCACTGTGAGGAGCAGCACATAATAATTTGACCAATGGGTAGTACAGTGCTACTACATTGGTAGTAGTACTACTACTAGTACTAGCACCACCATATGGATTTAGTAGTACTACCACGTCCATCTGGATTTAGTATTTGACTAGCAATATCTAGTAATGCATGTCACAAAAAATGTACTACTCCCTCTGTAAATAAATACATGGTGTATTGTTTTATTCCTATCGGCAAGGTAACTTAATGTCTTTTTGCTACTTAATAGGATTACATGCAATGAACTAACCACTGCATGTGATGTTGGGTAGTCTCAAGTCATTGAAAGGATGCACGGGCACGGAGGGGGATGCAGCTTCATTGACTTACTGCACCTGCATTTGTGTGTATGACACATGGGCCCAACGGGTGGCTCGCTAACCTGTCATACAACCAAAGGCAGGTGCAGTAGAGGGGCAAGGTGTACGTGGCCACCACGCACGTGAATTCAACGCAGTCTGCACTTCACATATAAAGGCTCCCGCCAGTCCAATCTATGAAATGCTACGCACCTACGCACCCAAGGGCAAGAGTGATCACTCGAATCGCAAGATCAGTTGACTAGAAGCTAGACCCATGGAAGCGATGAGTGCGAGCATCAGCCGGCTATGCCAGATGGTCCACGACGCCGGCCCGCGGCCCGGCACCGAGGAACCTCTCCAGGTAGTGCTTGAGGCCACCAGGGCGAGGGGCCACTTGGACGACAACTTTGTCTCCTTGTTCGACGAGGTCCTCATCGGCTTCCTCGACAAGTTCACCATCGTCAGGAAGCTCACGGACGACCTTGACGTACGCCTCCAGCCCACGCGCCCAGGCTCTGCGATGCCTGCCACCCTGAACGGCCTCTATGGTGACAACTTCTTCGACGCACTGGTGGCCCTGCGACTGCCCGCCGTCGCTCCAGAGAATGTCCACCTCGAGGTCGCGCAACGTCTAGCACATCAAGACACCATCGACATAATCACCCATGTCTACACGCAAATCGTCCACAAGGACTACTACATGCAAGAGGAGGACGATAGGACGCTGGCCTTCTTGGACCGCAGGGCAACCTTGGACGGCATTGTTCAGAAGCACGTTGAGCTTGCCGCCAACACCGCTACTCCTCACACATCGGTTAGTGACCCGGTGCACTAGGGCGTGAGGATGTCATTGATGGATCCGTATGTATCTTTATCATTCCGTCAAATCCATGTAGTAGTATATGGTACTAGTAATTATCTTACCTTTCGCATCAACTTCATAATTTTCCTACGTACTCCATGCATGAACCGCGCCAGAACCAAACTTCTCATTACTCTAGGGAAAATCGTTATTTCTATCTATCGGTCACCCCATGGAGCAGAACCAAATTTTACAAGTTACAAGTTCAAAAGGAAAAGCCTGCCGTGTTCGCATTGCACCCCCACACGGTTTGTCCGGCACGCCGCTCAAGGGGGAATGCGCACTGTGTTGCATTTTCACTTACAAGTGGGACCGCAATTGAGCAAACCGACTATCGGCAAACCCCCACCCCACCCATCGCGCGATGGTTGAGAAAACAGGAGGGAGAAGAGGTGGTTGTAGCTAGCACGGACTCCAAAAAAATTGGTGTCAGATGGGACTCGTGTGGGTGGCATGTGCCGTACTGCTAGACATGAATGCTAGTTATGGCCCATGCCACCCCACTATATCGAGGTGCTGGTTACGTAGAACAAATTTCCTGGAGTCCGTGCTCAGCCCTCCTCTATCTCTCTTCTCAGCCAGCCAGCAGACGCACGGAGCCCATCGTCTGTTTGCTCATATGCGGTCCCACATGTCAGTGAAAACGCAAGAGGACCCACTGAACCTGCACATCTTTCACCTCGACGTGCTGGTGATGAAAAACAAATCCAATAAAGATCTTCGGTGGCCGCTTTTGGAGTTTCTCAAGAGTAGTAAGATTCTATTTACAGTTTAACCCAAGATGCACATCACGTGGCTTCACCTACCACTCTATTTTCTTGCATGACACGACCTGGATGCTGGATGTCCCACGTGTCGGCAAAAGGAGGAAGAACTCGACTAAATCTTCGGTTGTGCTCTCGGATTAGACTAGTTGTGCTAACTTAATATTTGATTGTGTAGAATGGATGCAAGTTTTGGTATTGGGAAGAAGTGTACAACGATATATTGATAGAGCGCAATTTAGTAGATGATCTAGCACTTTTAGCTAGCATAGAGGCTTAGAGATGAGACTAGTGCACTTGTTGATAGAATAGAGGCTAGACACGTCTACTTCTTTACACTCGAAGAAGAAAGAAGCACGCACGATCGAGCCTCCGCAGATCAACAATGAATGCATCGAGAAGGCACTAATCCAACTTATAGAAGCTATTATGGAAGTTGAATATCTTGTAAAATGTATTCTTGTGGTTCTTGTTTTTCTAGTCAAAATTTTGGTGATGTATTTCCATGTACCGAAAAATCAATGATGAAAAAAGATATGTGTTTGCAAAGAAAAATGTATGCGGCCGGGATGCGTCCGCACGTTCGGCGCACGGCCACCGCATCCGAGAAATGGCCCGGACACGACCCCATTGCCCTACCCAAACAGACAGAATCCGGACAAAACGGAGGTCCGTTTGGGGCCGTGCGTTGGAGTTGGCCTTACAAGTGGGACCGCAGTTGAGGAAACCGACTATCGGCAAACCCCCACCTCGCCCACCGCACGATTGCTGAGTTAGAGCAACGACGAGGTTGAAGATATTGATGTAGCATGGACTCCAACAAATATGGTGTCAGATGGAAGTCGTGCTTGTGGCGTGTGCCGTACTGCTGGACGTGAATACTTGTTCTGGCCCATGCCACCCTACTACTCCTACCACTTATAGTAGTAGTATAGAGGAT
The DNA here is from genome assembly GCF_003073215.2 of Triticum urartu. Taxonomy (NCBI): domain Eukaryota; kingdom Viridiplantae; phylum Streptophyta; class Magnoliopsida; order Poales; family Poaceae; genus Triticum; species Triticum urartu. The sequence goes on along the minus strand of NC_053023.1, from coordinate 448,049,802 downwards.
TCGAGGTGCTGGTTACGTACAGTGAACACATTAACATATGGCCCACCTCACACTGTGGCCAAATTTCCTGGAGTATGTGCTAGGTTAAAAAGTGTTCTTTGTGAGGATGGGTGGCTGGTCTCAAGTTTAAAACTAGTTGTATTACATACGTAGACGTAGAGATACTGCATCATGTGAAGCTAGTACAAATAGTGTACTATTGTTGATTGGCCTCATCCGATAACCTGTTGCAATGCACGTACAATTATGTATTCGAAAAATATAATTTTTCCTCGTCGCAGCACCCACTCAGAGAAGCGACTCGAAAGCCATTCATAAATTTAGTAAATTTATCGCAGGTGTATCATTTTATTACATACAATAGGTCATTAACCCACAACGACAATGAGGATACATTATAAATACTAAACTTTTCATCACACAACAAATAACAAGCAGTGAAATGAACTTCAACTCAACCAATCCTCGGCGTTGGAAACACCTGCTTTAAACCACAAGTGATTCTCTGGGAATGGCCAGCTACTGTCAATCTCGAGACCAACGCAGGACTAATCATCTAGGCTGAAGTGACCTATTATATCACGACCAGGGTAGGGAACCACCGCAATGTCCGACGTATAGATACCATTGCTTCTCATAAATGTTAGTAACGTTGTGTCAACAGCAGTTGGATCACCTTTCACCATCATTGGATAGTTTTGTCCAAGGAAGAGCGAGTTTGCTCCAAGACTATCAATACGGTACCAGAGAGAAGGTGTTGGTGCTAGCACAGTAGTATCTATCCCGAATACCATACAAAGGGTGTTGGAATAGGTCCGGAGAGTGCGACCAGGGGAGACAACACCTGCTTCCTTAGTAGTAACATCAGCAATGGGTTGTATACAGAAAAGAAGGAGTGATCCATCGGAAGTTGCTAGGCGCCACTGAGTATATTGGCCCTCGTCGTCCACATCTCCCCCTTTGTTATAAAATTTTTCAAGTATAGGTGGTGGAATATCCACAGGATCTTGGAAACACAAGAAGAAGGTTAATTAGTAGAGAAGGGAAACTTGCTAACTCGCATGCATGTGGATGAAACAATTATAATTACGGTGGAAGACAAACGTACCGAAACTACGAGGATCCCATGCAAAAATAGTGCGACGAGTGGTGGCAGCAAACACAAGACCCTCGTATTCAATTGCATCACAGTACACATCCGTGTATACAAACTGATTTTTGAGAAATATCCATCCATTCGAACCACGATGGACGGCAACAAACTTGTCGAATATAGCAACAACTTGATAGTTCTTGTAATCCCAAGAGCGGTTGGGAACTCGAGAAATTGCTATCTTCTGTAGACGACAGTCACCATGATCATATTTGAACGTACGTAGATCATTTGTGTGCTCAACCTCAGGGCACTCGGAGATTTTTGGAAGTGGAATCCGCTGACGAGTGTACACATTCACAAGTTCCCACTCGCAATTTTACCCAATATAAACAACCCAATCTCCATTTGCGCCTGCCCAAGAATTGCCCTCAAGCGATGGCATCTTAACATCATACGTATCATTATCAAGCGGCATCAACTTGCACAAGGTGAGGCTTCCCTCGTCCCCGCTCCAGTCAGCAGGGTCACGGTTAAGAAGATAGGGGAGATCAAACCGCTCCTGGACCCTTGGGTTCCTTTTAATGATGTTATTAGTTGAGTCAAGAATGCTCTTGAACGAACCTGCCATGCTAGCCGAGGTGATGACATCGCACTGATCAATGAGTTCCCCCACCACGTCATCTTTCAGATCGGGGCAAGTATAACGGGGTCGTTTCTGGCTTGTTCCCTCCATGGAGAAGATGATCAAACAATGGCAGAAGGAAGGGTGAAGGCCAATGGAGGAGGGAGGAAGAGCGTGCGACAACAGTTCCAAATCGAGAGGGAAAAGCGAAGAGTTAGTGGACGGTTGCCAGGTTGCCACGGTACATGAAGAGGAGCCCCGACCTGCACATCCTTTCATAAATTGTACAAAAGGACTCGTTGGCTCACTGACATGTTGGAACGGGACCACATGTCAACGAAACATGGTGTGTAATTTCTCATGCAAAATGCGATCTGGCCGCGTTGGCCTGAGGTGCAGCATTAGTTATCGACCTTTATTTTTTTAACATACAATCTGAGTGGATAGCTCCTGTGGTCATCACACATGAGAGGATATATAGGTGGGCTAGGTGGGCAGGCGACAACAATCTAAGTGCTAAAGAGTTGATCTCGGAAAAAGAGTTGATCCAATGATTGGTTTTGTTTGGATTTTCCAACTATGACCATTAGATAGAGTGAATCAATGGCTTACATTCAAAGTTATTCTCATAGTATTATAGAATGGTATAGGAATGTGGAGAGATTTGGTTGATTTTATATCGTTGAATAATATAAAATATTATGAGTGCAGACGCTCCACCCCGAGGTTTGTAGCTCCTTCTCGGTCGTCGGGAATTAATGTTCTTCCACTCTTTCGTTTAAGACATGAGCTTTGTTCATTCTGTTGGCGGCACACGGGACATCTGTATGCCTCCATTTTACAAAATCATACTATATGCCTCCATGACATGCGGGACATCTAGCATCGAGGTGGCGTGTCATGCAAGAAAATGTAGATATGCAGTGTGTAAGTGAGTCGTGCACTTCGATGGCACCTAGTACTACGCAATATTTTTTCTCCTCGATGGCACGTGAATAGTGCACGTACTCAATGACAGAGCATAAGATGGTAGCCGTGGACATGGTCGGCCCTTTTCGAAGAGAGTACTAATAATTACGTAACTTTGATGTGTCTCGTCAACTCGCAGAACAACGAGAAGCTTGCTTACTACGCCTTCTCCCTTGCTAATGCGTGCGTGGTGGCTCGCAGCACGAGGAGAAACTTTTCCTTACAAGCGGTGGACGTGTAGCAGTTCATTTGGTGTCAGATTGCCAGAAGTAGTACCATCATTATTGTTCGACTTCCGGAAGAGGAGAAGAGCCAAGCGCAAGGTCACCTACTAACATAGTACAGTACTACTATAGCCAAAGCTAGTCCACCTTTTTAGAGAATGGTTAATTAATATTGGCGGCTCTTGCAGCGGCACATCAATTAGAGCAAGTGCTCTGTTCATAGGATCAAAGTAAGTGAAACAAAAGTTGGAGTGGATGCTAGATTGCCAATTAAAACATGATTACATAGGAAAAAATCGTATAGCATTCTATCCTATGAATCAAACGACCAATGTAGGAAAATTATGAGGGGGTCTCTCCAACAGTGTTCCTCGGCTTGCACCTAGCATCACGGTGGTCGAACTTGGAGTCATTCATCGGGTACATGTGGCATCTCAGATCTGGTACTCCAATATTAGGTTGGCTCTATGTGATGTGGCAACTTCATATACTAACCGGATGCTGGCTATACTACTATGGAACTCACACTCCAATAAGTGACTTGAAAACCATTCATAAATTGAGTCTATGACACGCATTTGCAAATGTACCTTTCATTACATACAACAAGTCATCAACACACAACGACAACGATGATACATGTTGGAATATAGATTATTTCCAACAAAACATTCTAGTAAATACAGAAATTTTCATCACACAACAAATAACTAGCAACGAAATGAACTTCAACTCAACCAATCCTTGGCGTTGGAAACGCTTGCTTTGAACCATAGGTGCTCTGGGAAGGGCCAGCTATTGTCAATATCGACAGCAATGCAGGATTGGTCATCCAGGCTGAAGCGGCATATATCAGGAGCAGGGTAGGGAACCACCACAATGTCCGAGGTATAGATATAGTTGCTTCTCATAAATGGTAGTAACGTTGTGTCAACAGCAGCTGGATCGCCTTTAACCATCAGTTAATAGTTTGGTCCAAGGAAGAGCGAGTTTGCTCCAAGACTATCAATACTGTACCAGGGAGAAGGTGTTGGCGCTAGCACACCAGTATCCATCCCGAATACCCTGCAATGGGTGTTGGAATAGGTCCAGAGAGGGTGACCATGGGAGACAACACGTGCTCCCTCAGTAGTAATAATCTCAGTGCACTGTATGGAGACAAGAAGATGTGATCCATCAGAATTAGTTGCCAGCGGCCACTCAGTATATAAGTTCTGCTCGTCCTCAAGCTCATGATCATCACCATCGTCATCTCCCCCTTGGTTATAAATTTTTTCAAGTATAGGTGGTGGAATGTTCACAGGACCTTGGAAACACAAGAAGGTTAATTACTGAAGGGAAAGTTGCTAACCCGCATGCATGTGGCCGAAACAATTATAATTACGGTGGAAGACAAACGTACCGAAACTACGAGGATCCCATGCAAAAATAGTGCCATGAGTGGTGGCAGCAAACACAAGATCCTCGTATTCAATTGCATCATAGTACTCATCCGTGTACAGAAACTGATTTTTGAGCAATAACCATGGACGAACCGTGGAATCAGTAAGGAAGGCAACAAGCTTGTCGAAGATAGCAACCATTGATAGTTCTTGTAATTCCAAGAGTGGTTGGCAACTCGACAAATTACTATCTTCTGTAGACGGCAGTCACCATGATCGTATTTGAACGTACATAGATCATCTGTGTGCTCAACCTCAGGCACTCTGAGATTTTTGGAAGTGGAATCCGCTGACGAGTGTACACATTCACAAGTTCCCACTCGCAATTGTACCCAATATAAACAACCCAATCTCCATTTGTGCCAGCCCAGGCCTTACCCCAAAGCGATGGCATCTTGACATCACATGTATCGTTATCAAGCGCCATCAACTTGCACAAGGCGAGGCCTCCGTCATCCGCGCCTGGCTTATAGCAAAGAATATAAGGGAGATCAAACCGCTCATGGACCCTTGGGTTCCTTGTAATTATGTTATTAGTTGAGTCGAGAATGTTCTTGAACGAACCTGCCATGCTAGCCGAGGTGATGACGTCGCACCGATCAATGAGTTCCCCCGCCACGTCATCTCTCAGATCGGGGCAAGAATAACGGGGTCGTTTCCGACTTGTTCCCTCCATGGAGAAGACGATCAAACAATGGCAGAAGGAAGGGTGAAGGCAAATGGAGGAGGGAGGAAGAGCGTGCGACAACAGTTCCAAATCGAGAGGGAAAGGCTAAGAGTCGGTGGACGGTTGCTAGTTTTCCACGGTACACGAAGAGTCGCCCGGCCTACACGTCCTTTCAGAAATTGTACAAAAGAAGTAGCCGTCATCTCACTGACATGTTGGAACGGGACCACATGTCAACGAAACATGGTGTGTAATTTCTTGTGCAAAATGCGATCTAGCCGCGTTGGCCCGAGGTGCAGCATTAGTTATTGACCTTTATTTTTTTAGCGTACAATCTGAGTGGATAGCTCCTATGGTCATCACACGTGAGCAGATATATAGGTGGGCTAGGTGGGCAGGCGGCAACAATCTAAGTGCTAAAAGAGTTGATCTCGAAAAAAGAGTTGATCCAATGCTTGGTTTTGTTTGGATTTTCCAACTATGACCATTGGATAGAGTGAATCAATGGCTTACGTTCAATATTATTCTCATAGTATTATAGAATGGTATAGGAACATGGAGAGATTTGGTTGATTTTATATCTCTGAATAATATAAAATATTATGTGTGCAGACAGTCCACCCCGAGGTTTGTAGCTCCTTCTCGGTTGTCGGGAATCTATGTTATTCTGCTCTTTCGTTTAAGACATGAGCTTTGTTCATCCTGTTGGCGGCACGCGGGACATCTATATGCCTCCATTTTACAAAATCATACTATAGGCCTCCATGACACGCGGGACATCTAGCATCGAGGTGGCGTGTCATGCAAGGAAATGGAGATATGCAGTGTGTAAGTGAGTCGTGCACTTCGATGGCACCTAGTACTACACAATATTTTTTTCTCCTCGATGGCACGTGAATAGTGCACGTACTCAATGATAGAGCACGGGATGGTAGCCATGGACATGTTTGGCCCTTTTCGAAGAGAGTACTAATAAATACGTAACTTTGATGTGTCCCGTCAACTCGCAGAATGACGAGAAGCTTGCTTACTACGCCTCCTCCCTTGCCAACGTGTGCGCGGTGGCTCGCAGCACGAGGAGAAACTTTTGCTTACAAGCGGTGGACGTGCAGCAGTTCATTTGGTGTCAGATTGCCAGAAGTAGTACCATCATTATTATTCGACTTCCGGAAGAGGAGAAGAGCTAAGCACAAGGTCACCTACTAACCTAGTACAGTACTACGATAGCCAAAGCTGGTCCACCTTTTTAGAGCATGGTTAATTAATATAGGCGGCTCTTGCAGCGGTACATCATTTAGAGCAAGTACTCTGTTCATAGGATCAAAGAAAGTGAAACAAAAGTTGGAGTGGATGCTAGATTGCCAATTAAAACATGATTACATAGGAAAAAATATCCTATAGCATTCTATCCTATGAATCAAACGACCAATGTAGGAAAATTATGAGGGGGGTCTCTCCAGCAGTGTTCCTCGGCTTGCACCTAGCATCACGGTGGTCGAACTTGAAGTCATTCATCTGGTACACGTGGCATCTCAGATCTGGTACTCCAATATTAGGTTGGCTCTATGTGATGTGGCAACTTTATATACTAACCATATGTTGGCTATACTACTACGGTACTCACACTCCAAGAACTAACTCGAAAATCATTCATAAATTGAGTCTATGACACGCATTTGCAAATGTACCATTCATTACATACAACAAGTCATCAACACACAATGACAACGATGATACAAGTTGGATTATAGATTATTTCCAATAAAACATTCCAGTAAATACTGAAGTTTTCATCACACAACAAATAACAAGCAATGAAATGAACTTCAACTCAACCAATCCTTGGCATTGGAAACGCTTGCTTTGAACCATAGGTGCTCTCGGAAGGGCCAGCTATTGTCAATATCGGGAGCAACGCAGGACTGGTCATCCAGGCTGAAGCGGCATATATTAGGAGCATGGTAGGGAACCACCACAATGTCCGAGGTATAGATACAGTTGCGTCGAGAATGGACCCTTGGGTTCCATGTAATGATGTTATTAGTTGAGTCGAGAATGTTCTTGAACAAACCTTCCATGCTAGCCGAGGTGATGACGTTGCACCGATCAATGAGTTCCCCCACCACGTCGTCTTTTAGATCAGGGCAAGAATAATGGGGTCATTTCCGGATTGTTCCCTCCATGGAGAAGATGATCGAACAATGGCAGAAGGAAGGGTGAAGGCAAATGGAGGAGGGAGGAAGAGCGTGCGACAACAGTTCCAATCGAGAGGGAAAGGCGAAGAGTCGGTGGACGGTTGCCAGTTTTCCACGGTACACGAAGAGGCGCCCCGGCCTACACGTCCTTTCAAAAATTGTACAAAAGGACTCGTCGTCGTCTCACTGACATGTTGGAACGGGACCACATGTCAATGAAACATGGTGTGTAAATACTCGTGCAAAATGCGACCTGGCCGCGTTGGCCCGAAGTGTCATACTATTTCTTGACTTTATTTTTTAATGGCATGCCGTTTAGTTTTGAAGCATGACTAATTGGCACTGTTTGCAAAGAAAATATAAACTACTCCACCACTACTCCACCTCTAGTACTAGTAGTATAAAAAAGATATATAGGCTGGAGCTTCAGAGCTGTCTTGCGAAGGGCTGCCCACTTGCTTCTCACACTATCACCCTCTCTCCAGATCTAAAAAAGACGGCCACTCTCCCCCTCCTCACCGGTGGTCACAGATCCGCCGGGGAAGAAAAGGACGTGCAACATTGACGCACTCGTCGTCGGCGAGCGAGGTCATGCACTAACGACAAGGCCGTCCTCTCAGACCTAGCGCCCGCGCGGGATGGCCTCCGTCCCCAAGCTCGCTGCCATAGTGCGTGCGGAGGACGGCGACCATGAGCGAAGCCACTTCCGCCGACCCTCAGGTATGCTACCTCTTTTCGAACCATACCCTTGTTCTATTGCCCCATCTGCCATGTCACTGCATGTGGATCTTTTTCCACTCAACCATCTTCTCAATTTGCTATCTTCTGCTTTGCTGGTCATGCAAACGAAAACCTTAATTTGCACTATTAAAGGAAACTCTACTTCATGCAGACTAATCCATGTCTGGGTTGAATAAGGAAAGGAAGGGAGATTGTATTGTCCAAGAGAGTAGGCATCGAACCCGCATCTTGGTTGAAAAGGGGAAAATCAGTAGCTAAGGAACGAGTCTCGTGTCTCTTGGTTGAAGAAGGGTAGAAAGGCATGACGACACAATAGAGAATGACCAGGTCGATCGGTTTGTTGTCCTCACATAGGAAAAAGGTGGCTAAACATAACAAAAATGGGACGTAATCCACATATGCTGCCTAGATATTTGTTGCTCTGGGCAACCATACCTCCCTCACCACTCTATGCGTCCGTGGAGGTACATCGTACTGGTGCGCTCACTGTCCGAATGGGCCTCCCATACTCTTATGGTCACTTTTTTGCTGTTAGTATAACGCCAGCAGTCAAGTCAAGAAATGCTACTGCTAAAGTGATGCCACATTTAACTAATGCCGCACTTAGTCTAATGCCACCGATAAATTTAAGCAATGCCATTCAATGTCATAGGATTATTTCAGGGTTAGCTGTTGATTGTGGATGTATTAAAGATTTTTCAGCTAAGGCATTCTAATGCTGTTGCATAGCCAGTATGCCAACGATGAAACTTGTTACTAGCTTTAGATTTTTGCACTGTTAATGCTTATAGATTACATAGCTCACTTTCATGAGATAAGTTAATTTTTTTGTACAGTGTCACCAAAATGCCAAGGCGCTGATGTCATTTTATTTTGGTTAAACTGCACAAAAAATTATGAAGAAAAGAGGAAATGTCAAGAGTGGGCACCTCCTGCTCCAGCTGTTCTCTTGATTTGTTCGATCAAGTTCTTATTTTTGATCGATTATCAAGATTGGGATAGCAATTTTTATGGTCCCCCGAGTTCGAAATGATATTTACCTTGGAGGTACATGGTTTGCAATTTTTTTATACTATCATTAGTTAATAATGCTAGTTACCCTCAGACTTTTGTATTTTGTTTAATGCTCATGCACAACTAGTATACCAATGCTAAAACGTGTTACCTTTACATTTTGTATTGTTAGAAACCTTCCAGTGCCAGAGTTTATTGAAATCTGTTTAGTAAAACTATTGTACTGTACCCTGTAATAAAATAACTACTCTACTGTTGCACTAGCCACTAGATTAGTGTATATTTGTAGTATTCGAAATTTTGAATGGTGTTGCATTAGCGTGTGGACATAAATAAAGTGTGGCAACCTTTCCCAGATATGTGCTCAAGAAAACTACTACCCGTTTTTCTAAATACTAGACGTTTGGGTACTTTAAACTGAACCGCAAAAATGTCTTATATTAAGGAACAGAGGGTGTAGAGTTCACTCAAATTATCCCGGTAAAGCTAGTCACACCTTTGTTAAAATTAATGTTCACTATGTTATCGGAGGAGGTCTATAAGTTTGTCTCTAATGCCTGTTGACTACATACCTGACATCATGATGTAATGTTAAGTCATTTCCTTTTGCACAGTGTCACTGAATTGTCAAGGCGGTGATGGCATTTTATTTTAGTTGAACTGCACAAAATATGCTTAAAAGAAGAGGAAAGGTCGGGAATCGATCATTGTTTTAGAAAGAACTATATATGCCTTTCTCACATCAGCCACTGTTACCTTATTTATTCCTTCAAACAGGTGGTTAGAAACAGGTGGTTATTTATTCCTGAATTGGAATGCTTATATTTGTGAGTCTATGGTTCAACTAGTGCCACTTTTATAGTAATCACACTTTCAATATCTATGCAAACAAGGATGCTTGATTTTAGTGGAACTGCACAAAAACTCCAACTGGTTCAACATTAGGAGCATGTTTTCTTCCAAACCTTTATATTCAATTGGTGGCACTATGAGCTGTTCATTAAGAAGGTACATGGTTTGCTACTATCTTGCTACTCTTTTTGTACTATCATTAGATAGTAATACTAGTGGTTTGCATGTGAATTTATTGGCAGGGTGGACCTACATTGGAGGTGCGGGACAGGATTCAATGATTGGATGCTCAATTTCGGTTGTATCGATTTCACCTCTTCCATCACTGCGAACATGGATATCCTTGGTCTGATGAAGAATAGGCGCTATATTTCTACTCTGAACAAGCAAATCAATTCAGGGCAAAACATGACTGTATCAAATTATCCAGGGCAAAACATGACTGTATCAAATTGTCCAGTGCAAAACATGACAGATGCTAAGCGGAAGAGACATGTTTAAACCGAAAATACAAGGTGGGGTATATGTTTACTAGCTGCTTGATATTTGTGCAGACAGAGATCTTTACCCGTTTCTATTTGGCAAATACACAAAGTGACGGCAATTTTGGTTGAACTGCACAAGAGAATAGTATAGTCCCTACATGCAGTGCCATTTGAAAATAGACACAGAAAGATTGGATAGTCACTTCATGGACTGTAGAAAAGTAGTACTGTACTATTTGTTGGCCAACACTAGGTGCTTCATTGCTTTGGTCTGATTATACAATGGGCATCATCTTGCCTAAGTTAAAGTTTGTATTCCAAAAATAGTCTCGCCGTGTGATCAAGAGAAGACCAAATCATATTGCAGTGGATGTTCCTCCATCATGTGTGGTTCATTCTCATGGTTCCAGCTGTTGGTGAAACCACTTACGTTTGCAAGAGGAATTGTAGACTTCACAAACAAATTTGTCTTTCAGTTTGTAATGAATGTTGGCCAAGAGAAGCATCCATGTTAGTAGGAAGAACATATGTTTTTTTCTAGATCTTTGCTTTTGGAGCTACATATTTGTATATGATCTGGGAATCATTGAGATGCATTAACATGTTGATCTTATTTATGGGAATCGTACTAGTTGCTTTTAGTTGTGGCTGATCTTTGCTTTTGGAGCTACATATTTGTATATGATATGTGCATCATTGAGATGCCTTAACAGTTCCTTATATATGTTCGCTCAGTGTTTACAAGTCACTGATCGATCAGTAGCTAGCCTACTAATGCGCTCCTCACTATTTTAATTGCGACACAAGATCCGAAGTGACAGTTTTTTGAATAAAAATGCCAACCTCTGAAGAAAATGACAAGCTGCTCTGAAGAAAATGCCATGTGAATCTGAAGAAACTGCAAGCGAAAACGTTCGCAAATGCCTTATCTTCCAGCTAAAGTTCATCAACTAATGCCCTCGGCTGCGACTCATTACATGCTACTCCACGTACTGGCTGCGAGCGATTTTGAGTGCCTGCATGCAGCCGGCCGTAATTAAGGCAGCTAACTGATGCGAAAAACACGCGCTTTAATTGTTGCGGGCCTTTTAAATCCGTGGAATCATTATTGACAAGGAGGGACATGATTCGAGTGCACTCGTTTGACCGTCATGCCGGCATGCGACCCAACATGGACGGGACGGCACAGTCAAAATTTCAGTTTCTCTAGTTTTCCACGGCAAGCTGGCGCGCTAAGCCATGCCTGCTTAATTATGCATTGAATTGCGATGACCATCACGCTACCTTCCTCCTATAAGTACTGTTTCCCGGCCTTCTATGGTGGAACCATGACCCAACTCGCCCTATCCTCATAAGCCCCCACCGGCTCGATGTCGCTCGCCACTTATCCTCGCTCTCGCTACATCCGCCATGCCCCCGCCCGTCCGCGATAGGCGAGGCCGGAGGCAGTCACTGCCGAAACTAGTGTTCGTTTTTTGACCGGAAGGCAGACGGAGGGAGGAGGCATTCTATCGGTCTTTAGATGGCAATGCGGAGATCGAGGACTTGTTGGAGCGCGACCGCCTGGTGGAGGAGTAAGAGTTGTTGGAGCGTGACCGCTTGGCGGAGGGGTAGCGTATCGCTGATTTGTGCCGCCAGCGGGACATGGAGCAGCAACGCACCGACGCTCTGAGGCACGAGCAGAGCACCCGCACCTGGGCCGACTACGTGGAGGCTGGCGCCCGGCAAATAGCCCTGGAGGCTGTCGGGCACGCACGCGTTCACGACGCTGATTTTTACTACCAGCTCGTCAAGTGGGTTTCCCACTTAGAAGCCGAAGCTTCAGTGGACCACGCCAGCATGGAAAGGGCCAACGCACGCGAGCAACGCGCCCTATCGCACCTCTGGAAAGTACGAGGTGAGGCAGAGGACGCCGGTGCCGGCGTTTAGCATGTACCGCAGATGGTGGTCGGCATCGTCTAGTTAGCTAAGAGTAAGTTAGTACTTGTACGCTTCTAGAGTATTAGTGGGAGTAGATAGTTAACTTGGCTATGATGGTTGTCAACGTGGAAGTTCAGTACTCTATATGTGGATCAGACCTATTACTTAGCTCTGAATGTTAAACTTTTCGTTTGAACATATGGAATGGGCTGTTATTTTTTTAAAGGGGTTGTATTTGTCCTCCATGGGTTTAGAGGCTGACTTGTGGGCCTACCAAGTTGACGCGTACACAATCAGGAGATGATTGTACATGGAGAGGATGACAGCAGGGACCCGCCAAGGTCATGGCAGTACGCAAGAAAGTGCCTCCTTATTTCAATCCAATAAAAAAATGGCTCCTCCTAATGGATTTCTGACATCTGGGTCCCATGCCATTGTCAACGTAGTCAATAAACGAGAGAGAGTTGCACAACGAGCGGCTGACACCAGGGACCCAACAGCTCGCCCCAGTTATTTTTGTTTTGGGTTAATTTGATAAATGCTACTCTAAATCTGGTGTTTCTGAGAAATGCCCACTGCAATTTCTGAACTTCGAAAAATGCCATTTCATGCCATTTCCGGTGGCATTTTTCGAAGTCTGGAGTGGCGTTTTTCAAAGTTTGCAAATTGCATGCAGTGGCGTTTTCCAAAGTTTGCAAAAATTGCAGTGGCATTTTTCAAAGTTTGGAAATTGCAGTGGCATTTTTATGAATCGCCATATTTGTTGTGGCATTTAACTAATTTTTTTTGAGACGGAAGCAGGTTGTCAACTGGGCTGTGCGGGGCACTCTGGCATGTCTAGACAACCTTCTCTTTTATGTTTACCACAGACCAGCCCAGTAGTTTTTTTCTTTCTACAAATGGCTAGCCCAGTTTTTTGTCATTTGCCAAGTAAGTCGCTTTGTCAGGCCTGTTGGGCTGCAAATCTTTCAAGACGAGGAGAGCTTCATTCGGCTGGACGAGAAAATGGCCTATCAATAATGAGAAATGGGTTGTACATTTTTAAAACACATCAAACTGGCAATTACTTTCAAATTTCTTTTTTTCATTTCAAGATTATAAATTGCATTAATTTTTATGCGTGGACAATTTGTTGGATTTCATATTGATATACATTTATTTTTAAAATTAGTTTGAATGTGACTCGAAATTTCGGGATTAAAAATAGTTCAGACCGCACTGAAATATGCAACATTTCGTATATTTTTTTAACCGTGGGCACAATATGGGCTGTAATGCTAACAAAAAGAATATGGGCTCCAAAAAAACCTTAAGACTTAGCAAATGGGCTGTAAATTATTAGAAATAATGGCAGATGGGTTGTATGCTGTTTTCCACAGATTTGAGGCTTTCCTCAAAAATGGTTGACGCACAAGCAATGACTGTTGGATGTCCATCCAATGGCCGTCATGCTTCTTCAATCTCTGCTCTTCTTGCTCCAGCTGCTCAAACAAGCGCCGGCGGGACTGTCTGCTCCCTCCTCCCCGTGGCCGGCTGTGCTGCCGCGTAGGATTCACCACCCCACCGTACTCCCATCGCTGGCCTAGCCATCCCTCTACTCACCCACACCTGCTGTTATTCTCCGGCAACGATAGACGAACCAGTAAACCCTCGTACAGTCGTACTCCCCTCCGTGTGGGAAACAACTGCCGAGTCTTCCCTGCCTCCATGTCGTTCCCTTCCTAGGCCTCGCCGTCGTCCACCGCCATGGTGCTCTCGACGCGGCCTGGTCAACGTGGTCAATGACCGATATGCATCTGAAGTGGACTGTATGTGGAGAGGCTGACAGCTGGGTCCATGACCGCACACAAGGAAATGCCTCCTTATTACGCGCAAAATAATGATTCCTCCACCAGACATCTGGGACCCACCGAAAGGGCCTCTGTATTTCACGAAAAAATGTTACCGCCACTGACTGCTCGGACCCACCCGCTATATCTTCGCACGCAAGGAAGTGCGTCCTTATTACGCACAAAAAAATTAATACTCCCCGTGCTAGCTGGGACCCAGTATAGTGGCAGGCTGACTTGTGGGCCTACTAAGTTGACGGGGACGGAAGGCTTTGTCAACTTAGTCAATATGCACGATTCTAGCTCTATGACCGTATGATGTCCATCCAACGGTCGTAGTGCTTCTTCAACCTCTAGTCTTCTTGCTCCAGCCGCCCAAACCAGCGTTGTTGTGCCTCGTGCTCCTGCCTCCCGTGGCTGGCTGTGATGCGGCGGAGGCCTCACCGCCCCCTACTACTCCCATTGCTGGCCAGGCCATCCCTCTACTCACCCACACCCCATGTTATTCTGCGGCGACGGCAGCCTCACACCGCAGCGAACTAGTGAACCCTCATACGCCTCTACGCGTGGCCATCCACTGCCGCATATTTCCCGGCTCCGCTTTGTCCCCTTCCTAGGCCTCGCCGTCGTCCACCACCCTGGTGCTCTCGGCGGCGTGGTCAAGGAACAACTTCCATCGAAAGAGTACTGTACGTGGAGAGGCTGATAGCTAGGTCCAGACAGCTACAAGGAAGTGCCTCCTTATTACACGGAAAATAATTATTCCTCCACCTGACAGCAGGGACCCACCGGACGGACCACCGTATTTGGCAAAAAAATCGTTAGACCCCTGACTGCTGGGACCCACCGGACGGGCCACCGTATTTCGCGAAAAAACGTTCCCCCCGCTGTCAGCTCGGACCCACCGGAAGTGTCGTCTTATTACGCAAAAAATGAATATTCCCTTGCTAGTTGGGACCCACCATGGTGGGTGGCTGACTTGTGGGCCTACTAAGTTGACGGGGAGGAGTGCTTTGTCAACTTAGTTAATATGAACGATTCTAGCTCCAGTGACCGTACGATGTCCATCCAACGGCCGTTGTGCTTCTTCAACCTCTGGTCTTCTTGCTCCAGCCGCCCAAAGCAGCGGCGGTCGTGCCGCATGCTCCTGCCTCCCGTGGCCAACTGTGCTGCCGTGGAGGCCTCACCGCCCCCTACTATTCCCACCACTGTCCACGCCCTGCGGCGACGGCATCCTCACACCGCAGCCGAACCAGTGAACCCTCGGACTCCTCTCCGCACGGGCTTCCACTACCGTGTCTTCCCCGGCTCCGCGTCGTACCCTTCCTAGGCCTCGCCATCGTCCACCACCCCGGTGCTCTCAGCGCGGCGTGGTCAACGTGGTTAAGGAACGTCTTCCATCGAATGTGGACTGTACATGGAGAGACTGACAGTTGGGTCCACGGCCGCAGCAAGGAAGTGCCTCCTTATTATGTGCAAAATAATTATTCCTCCACCTGACAGCGTGGACCCACCGGACGGGCTACCGTATTTTGCAAAAAAAAAGTTTCTCCCTAACTACTAAGACCCACCAGCTACATCTTCGCACGCAAGGATGTGTGTTCGGAAAAAAAAAGATTGGCCCCCCTGACTGCTGGGACCCACCAGCTACATCTTTGCATGCAAGGAAGTGCCTGATAGTTGGGGCCCACCTGGTCGAAGCGTACGTAGCGTTGTCATTCTGGTCGCGAACGTGTACGTATATACTAGTCGACGTAGAGGCGCGCACGTGTCATAGTAGAGGCGCGCACATAGCATGTACACGTACGTACATCGGCCAGTGTGCAAGCAAGAAAATACGGCCACATACGTACATACGGGCAGGGTCTCGAATGCCTACTCGCGCATACCTACGGCCAGGGCTCGTGTACATGGCTGGATCGAAACGGAGAAACAGCGTCGTCGTCGTGTTCATGGGGAGCCAACTGGCTTGGTCAGAATGGAATGCGTCGTCGTGCTCATTGGGAGGGCTTGGTCGGAACAACCGATGGAAACGAGGCCTAGCGTACTGCAGAACGGAGGAAACGGCCTTGTGTTCGATCGGCCACGTTTGAAACGGGATCCTGTTCATCGGGAGGGGTCTGGCGTACCGCAAAACGGAGGAAACGGACATCCTATGGTCGAAACAGGGGTCATGTTGATCGAGAGGGGTGTGGCGTACCGCAAAACGGAGGAAACAGACTTGTGTTGGAGCATTACGGTCGGGGTCCTGTTCATTGGGAGGGGTGTAGCGTACCACAAAACGGGACTCCATGTGATACTGTTCATCTCCACCGTCAACCCCCTCCAGCCTCCACGGGCTACTTTTCATCCACCGTCGACCTCCTCCAGCCTCCACCTGCGACTGTTCATCCACGGACTCCTATTCATCCAGCCTCCACAGCGCGCTACTCCACCGGCTACTGTTCAACCAGCCCTCTCCACGAGCTCCTGTTCAACCACCCCTCCACGGGCTAATGTTCATCCTACCCTCCACCGTTTACTGTTCATCCTGCCCTCCACGGGGTGGTCCTGTTCATCCTTCCCTCCATGGGGTTCTGTTCATCCAGCCCCAACCAGCTCGATCGATCGTGGTATTGTTCATCCACCCCCACTGGGAACTGTTCATCCACCCCCCCGGCAATGCTCACTATTCATCCGAAGGCAGCATCGATCGGCTTCAGTTAGCAGCAATAGCGAAGGAATCGCTCGATCGGGTTCAGTTAATAGCCATCGATCGATCGCTCGGGTTCAGTAACACGTAGCCTGCAGTGCAATCGCTCGGGTTCAGTTAGAGCCCAACGCCTCGCACCCACGCGCATGCGTGTACAAGAGAAACGCGCATCGCTCGGCCCCAACCACCCACCGTAACCGGGAACACCCCGATATTTTCCTCGCCCTCGCTTCTACCACGGTTTTTTTTGTCATGGACGGCCCAAAGAATGTCATGCAGTTGCGTCTCCAGCCCGCCCAAGACGAACATCCCATTTTCTGTCATGATTTTGTCATAGAAGTAGGACCCCACCACATCTATGATGATACTAGGTTTTGTCACAATTATCGTCATAGAAGTGTCATAGGTATGACAGAAAAAAAATTCGCTCGGCCCAAAATAACACAGATGTGTCTTTTTTGTAGTGATGGTAAGGGCTTCCGATTGCTGAGGATGCCAATGCAAGGATGATGTTCAATAGTTTGGTCAAGATCAGCGTAGTAGACGACAAGAGGGTCTTATTCTAGATCGACCATTGGATCCACGGGTTCACGGTCAGCGAATTGCTCCTCTCATCCTTGAGATGGTGAGCACGAGGGTGCACAACAGAAAGACAGTCAGGCAGGGCTTTCCTGGCAACGCTTGGATCGAGGATGTGCAGGGCGACATCTCTTTTACGATGCACATGCAAGTGGCCCACCTTTGCTTGGCTCTTTCCATGGTGCCGACCAACGACCTAAGACCTGACCAGTTTACCTGGTCGGCAGACATCTCCGGAGCTTATACTGCGCGTTCTGTCTACCACGGGCTATGCTTGGGCCTGGAGCGCTTCCGTATGACGGAGGGCATCTGGAGAACCTGGGAACCCCTTCAGTTCAAGATCTTTGCCTGGCTCGTGGTCCAACTCACGCTCTGGACTTCTGATAGGCGAGCCAGACACGGTATTTAGGACGCGCCATCTCCGTGCTACACTTGCCTCCAAGAAGAAGATAATGTGGATCATATCCTCATACAATGTGTATATGCTCGTGAAGTGTGGCACTCATGTCTCGACTCCTTCCATCTCAATATTATCGCGCCGACAGCGAACGCCAACCTCTCTTCCTAGTGGAAGGAGCAGAGAGTGAGATTGCGTGGCAAAGTGCGACGAGGTTTTGATTCTTTTGTCATAGGAACGGCTTGGGCATTGTGGAAGCAGCGCAACGCGAGGGTGTTTAATAGGCCGCGGTATCAGGTATCCCCTTCCCAACTTGTGGCGTTCATTAGAGCGGAGATGCTAGATTGGGTTAGGGCAGGGCTAGGTGTTGGAGGTTTAGACCCTTTCGTGAGATTGTAGCCATGTGCGTCTTGGTTGGTGTTGGAGTGGTGTTGGCCAGCTTGGATGTGTGCATCTAAGTTCGGTCTCTTTTAATTACCTTTCTGCCTTCTATAAAATATGGTACACTATTGGCGTACTCTTGAAAAAAAGGACAGAGAGAGTCAGGCCAGGCACAGCCGGCGGTGGTCCCCGGTGGCTTCGGCCACCTCAATGGAGCTAGGACCACTGGAGTGTTTGTAATGGAGCGCTGCTACAGGGAAGCTCAGCAGGGGCTGCGGGGGAGGGCCATGGTGCCAGTTAAAACCAAAGGCAGAGGCGGACTTCGGCGGCGGTTGCCGGTGACGTGGGCCATCTTGGACGATGTTCTGGCCATCGGAGTACTCGGGAGGGAGTGCTGGATCCATCCTGGCACAACACGGATGCCGAGGAGGGCCAAGGGCCGTGGTAGTTTGGAGCGCCCGCAGGGAGTGGCTCGGCAGGCGATGGAGCTCATCTTACAGGGCACCTGAGGAGGAGGGAGTAGCAGAGACGGCTGTAGGGTGGAGGTGGAGTCCTCTGGTGGTGGCTAGGGGAAGAGGAGGGCTCGGGCTTGCCCGAATCTTGGCAAACTCCGGCGATGGCCGTGGCGGGAGGAGGAAGAAATGGCGAGGGACAGCTGCTCTAGTGGGTAAAAGAGGCGGGGGAGGAGTAAGTGAGGTGTAGACGAGGTCGGGGCACTGTTATATAGGCTAGGGGGAGTCTCTGAAGCATCACGGGCGAGCTCACGCTAAGCTCTATTGGAGCACAGCAGCTCGAGACGGCATGGGCATGGCCCTAGCAGCACATTAATAGCGAACCTGGATGAGGCAGAGGCACAGGGCGACGCAGGAGCTCACTGGGCAGCTACTAGACTTGAATGGAGGTCGAGACGAGGAGGGAGACAACGGGAATAGCGGCCAGATCGAGCCAAAGCACGAGTTTGCAATGAAGCAAGCGTGATCACCGCATGCACTAGTGCAAATGGCTCGTTTTGGTCGGACCGACCATGTCCAGTAGATTGTCCATACTGCCCTAAGTCTAAATGAAGAAAGAATTTGGTCTAGGGGCAAAGAAGAGATTTGCAGATGGCCCCAAAGCAGACCAACAGCCAAGTGTTTGTGCTGTGTAGTGGGGATACCAGCTTGGGAATGCAGGAAAGGATTTGTATGGTGATGATCACATACTAAGATGATGTTGATCACCAAAAATCAGCTCAAGAGGAGGAGTTTAGAGGGTACTTGCTGTACAAAGTGACCCACTGGTCAGATTTGCAAGATTTGAAGTGGAACTCACATACTAACTTGTATTGAGCTGAAATTCGGAGGAGATGAATGAATTAGTGATATTTAGCTACTGTAAAAGTTTCATGCCATTTGGAAATACCAAAGTGGCACTTGCTTCACAAAGCTTCATTCTGGACAGAAACTTGGAAACATTTTGTAGGGCAAATGGCTAGATGAAATGGGCCAACACTTGGTGGAGGGAGCTGATATGGATAAGAGAATGTCCTGGTAAATTTTTAGCTTAAATGAAGCAATATAAAATATGGTTGATCCACAAACTGAAAATCTGACCAGAAAGTAAGATTTGGAGCTGGTCTCACATTGATGAGTTACAAGAGCTCAAATTGGGTGGAGATTCATGATTTTATCATATTAAGGACCTTGCAAAATTTCAACTCATTTGGATATGCCTAGCTAGTACTTCCTTAACAAAGGCTTCCCTTAGACAGGAACTTTGAAAAATTTCTCAGGAATATTTACTAGGAAAATTGAGTTGAATTTTGGCATGGGGGAATGATATGGACATTAAAAGGTTTCCAAAAAGTTTGGGGTCAAGCAAGCAAAGATAAATAGCACTTCCTTCACAAAGTGCCACTTAGGGCAGAATAGGAAAAGAATTATTGGAGGATCATTTAGGAACATGGCTGTCGGTGTCAAAACCGGCGGATCTCGGGTAGGGGGTCCCGAACTGTGCGTCTAGGCCGGATGGTAACAGGAGGCAAGGAACATGATGTTTTACCCAGGTTCGGGCCCTCTTGATGGAGGTAAAACCCTACGTCCTGCTTGATTAATATTGATGATATTGGTAGTACAAGAGTAGATCTACCACGAGATCAAGGAGGCTAAACCCTAGAAGCTAGCCTATGGTATGATTGTTGTATGTATTGTATGTTGAATATCTATCGACTAGCCTGGCCTCGGTTTATATAATGCACCGGAGGCCTAGGATAACAAGAGTCCTAGCCGAATACGCCGGTGGCGAGAAGTCCTTGTCTTGATCGCCAAGTCTTGTGGAATCTTCCTTGTATGCGGCAGCTGTCCGAACTGGCCCATGAGTATACGGCCACGGGGGTCCTCGGCCCAATCTAATAGATCAGGAGACGACGTGGTGAGTACCCCCTAGTCCAGGACACCGTCAGTAACCCCCTGAACCGGTCTTCAAGTTAGGGACGCTCCTCGATTCTTCCGAACTGTTCTTTATCTTCGGTCGCCGGTCTTGAAAACTGGTTCAACAAATCTTCTTTATCTTCGATCTTGAGGATCGCCGAAATGCATTCGACGAGTTTACACATCGGGTATCCGAGGAGCCCCTTTAAGTTTCCGGCCTTTATCAATGCCTTCTTATTTTTATGCCACACCTCGGGTTTGAAGTTGTTCCTGGGCAGTAGCGTCCTCTTGCGTCCGAGCTCCGACGCCGGACTGCATTCAAGGTATCTTTTGCAGCCGAGCACCAACGCCGGACCGCTTCCCAGCTCTAACACCGGAATGTATCCGAGCTCCAACGCCGGACTATGTATCCGAGCTCCAACGCCGGACTGTATCCGAGCTCCAACGCCGGAATATGTATCCGAGCCCCAACGCCGGACTGTATCCGAGCTCCAACGCCGGACTATATCCGAGGTGTCGTAAATCACCTTGGTTGAAAGAAGTTTGAAGGAGTTTAGCCGATCTTAATGCCGGAAATGCCCTCTATGGAGCCAGCCACTAGCACCCGAGCTTTATGTCGGGCTGCTTCCGAGGTGGTGCACCACCCCGAATGTGGGCCGATTTTTGTGAATATTTTTTATTGGCGCAATTTATTCTCTGCCGAGATATATAGCCAGTAGCCCTCAAGGTGGGCATCGGTCTAAAACCTGAGATGCACATGAAGGATGACATAAGACCGCTGATCCCAGTATCCGCTGAGACTCAGGCCGATTTGCAAAATTGGCCTGAGGATCAAGTCCTAGCTCAGCAGAATACTTCGGGACACTAAAAGCGGCGTGCTCAGTCCTCGAGACTCAGGTTGGGTGCGGCCGACCAACCTGAGGATCAAAATCTCCTTGGAAACTATATTGCACATAAAATTTTCTGCATTGGATAAGCAATGCAGTAGCCCCCGAGACACTGGTCGGGTGGCAACATCTGATCAGTGGATCGATGTGCCGCTTTAATATTTGTAAATAATAAGCCCAAAGCCCAGTAGCCCCCGAGCCTTAATGCGGGCACGGGTGGCCGAATTAACGATCAATATCCATAGTAAAATCACAAAATTATGTGTAATGACTCTATGTATCCAAGTACTTTATGTCATTAATGCTCGGATCCGCATTGTACAAAACTTTGTTGACCGACCATCGGCTTCCACCTCCTTGGCTAGTAGTCGAGGAGTGTTTGTCCTACTTTATAAAGCCTTTATGAGGGCAAAGATTTACGACAAACAAGGCAATCTGGCCACACGGTTTTATAAACAAAGGTACGCAGAGAGATATGTTATATTACTGTTTAACAGAAGAAATGTATTCCAAAGAAAATAGTCCCGCTATCGGTTCCTTTCTTTGGGTTGTCATGCTAAGCATGATCATGAAACCTCAGCTCGAATGTAAGAGCAAAATATCGAGAATTTAGTTTGGGAGGCCAGTTAATAGCCCCCGGTAGTGTTCGGCGACAGTCGAGGTCAAGCCGTAAACACTTCGGCCAATGTTTTGAATGGCCCATCATTTAACATAGTCATCGGATCGCTGACCAGTTTACGCTTATTGTGAAAGTCAGTTTTCGGCTTTCTCCACTGAGGTGCTTAACCATGTGAGCTGGAAGCACAATCGCAGTGGTTCTCCCTTTGCACGCCTAGCCGAACAAAACGGAACGTAGGAAGCAAGTGCAGGAGCCGGGCAACCCAACTATTGACCGAAGACACAATTCGAAACCGATGCATATATAGCAATATCTGAGAATGTTTTTGCCGAATCCCTAAGGGTGTCCGGCGTTGCACTGCAAGACTAATGCTGGAAAAGCACAAATAGTTTAAAAGTGCCAAAAAGCTTGGAAAACCAAGAAACATTAGTAAAAACATGACGTCCGAACAATATCAAGTGTTCGGTGCCAATCCGAAAGTTGGTCTTAGAAAAAATAAGTGCTTCTGTCGTGCTTTAACATGATACATCCTATCTCAAGACTTCGAGCAGGTCAGCCTACGGCTTCAACCTCCTATCCCGAGGGCGGAGTACTTCTCATCAGGCCAGTTTAGCAAACTAAACTCTAGCGGCTTTGAGAGAAAAATTAGGCTCCCTGGCTAGTGACCGCACACTCGTGTCGAAAAAAGGACTGATAAATAATAATAATAAAACTTTGCAACGACTAAGAAGAAGAACACTTATTATAAAACGGCTCAAGTAAACTTACGAGCCCCCAAGTGACTTGGGTAGAAGAATGATTGCATGTACCGAAGTAGTTATATCATATCTATGTTCAACCGAACTTTAAACGCGTCTTAACCGACCGTTAGCTTCTCCCTCTTCGGTCAAGGACCAAAAAGTGTTATGTACTCCATCGGTCGAGAATATCGACGGTGTTTCCAATAACCAGGCAATCAGGCCATAAGGCTGTAACAGACAAAGCGCGCTCAGGGAACTTATGCTATATTACCGTGAAGTGTAAGAAGCATCTTCGAAGAAAATAGTACCCCCACCGATACCTTTCTTCGGTGCTCATTGTTATTATGAGACTTGTGCAATAGATTTTTTGTACTCATGAGTTCTATTGTGCGCCGACCATCATTGAAAACTATAAGAGCACTAGCTTTCGGCTTCACCCAGTCTGAGGTCCGGCTCGGGCGACCCGATCGTGACAATCGCAGAGGTGCTCCCTTTACTCCCTAGCCGAACAATCGGGAACGTAGGGATAAACACAGGAGCGAGGCAACCCAGCTTGCAAATCGCTTAAGTCAATATGGTGCATATTGTGGCATAATACACGAACAAGGAACAAAGCTGTACATGTATAATCACATGCAAGAGGAAAAGCTTCATAAAGGAAAACCCCAAGTGAATTGGGTCCTTGAATTTGTGTGTCACAAACAAAGTTTGGACAATGAAAAAATTTTACAAGCAACTTTTTCCAAGAAAGTATAATGCTTAGTCGAACCGAACACAAGTTAGAAATTAAAGCTTTGAGCATGAAAGCGACTTAGCTGGTTAATGTGTTCGGTATTGATGACGCGGTCCGAGCTTGATGCGGGGCAAGGTTCCATGCCCCAAGCCGGTCCCGAGGTGGCGGAGCGGAGAGCTCGACACGACGAAGTGGTGACATAGCACGGTCAATGCAGACCGGCAGAGTGACGTCGAAGTCCCCGGATCGTTTCCCTGTGCACAAAAAATAGTGCAAACCGGAGATAATAGTAATAATGATAATTAAAAAAATGTTGCATAATAAATAATTTATGCAAAGTGAGTAATAAAAGAAATATGGCCTGGCGCCGAAGTCAATGTCCATGCAGGGCGTGGATCTCGTGTCAGTAATGTCGGTGTGATGCAGTAAAGGCGTGGCAAAGCCTGAATTCACAGGTCGGTCCGAGTTCCAGATGCGGCATTCGCCGGACTATGTATGGAGACTGACCGGACCACCATGTGATCGTCGTTAATGCGGCCACCATTTGATAGACCTATGTACATATGATGGACAAACCAGAGTAATAATTCCTTGGGAAAAGTTGAACCCAAACAAGCAAAAAATACTAGGATTAATAGCACCTGGTTTATTTGTTGTAGCAATCCGAAGGAAGGTAATTCCCAAAATTGGGACTCGATCCGCACACCCATTACCAGAGTAGGTTGATAAAGAGATGGCGAAGCCTCGATGTCAGCTGATGAGTCGAAGTAGGTCGGCGTGATGGACACTAGCTTGAAGAAGCAATAGTGCGGCCCTGCCGATGCAGGTCGTGACGTGGTCACGACCATGCGGTGATGCCGGTATGCCTGCTCCGTGTAATCCGTGGGGCGGCGATGTTGGTGATGATTTATCATTCGCGATGCCGGACTCTTGTTCGGCTTGCCGAGATGATGATCCGAAGAAGTTGAGCTCGGCTCAACAAAGTGACGACGTGTCTAGCGCAGGTCGGCAGTCGTGGAGCAATATTGCCGGACTGGTTTGACACGAGCATGATGTAGAAGATCATGTTCAAAAGATCTTAAAGTTAGTGGGATGTGTTCGGGAACAAAACACAATACCCCATACAAAACTTCCTTCAAAAGGGATGTCTGAAATCCTGTTCATAAAAAAGATGAACTCGGGTCGGATTCGTTTTCGCGCAGAAAACAGATCCGAAAAGTGATGCACTAATCGGAAGGTTCCCGGAGTATGGACGGTCGGATCGAGCTGAAATTTTGAGAGGTGGTAGATATAGGAATTCCGCAGCCGATCAACAGTTGGTTCTTCCAAAGGACGTCCGAGCTAGAAGATGGACACCACGCCCTAAACTCATCCAAATTCCCGTCCAGATTTGACAAGGCTCCGGTATATCGTGGATTGCCAGAGATTCCTCCATCGGAACTCGACAAAATTTTCCAGGGTTGTTATAGACTCAATTCCGCACAATTACACCAAAGCGATCGTCAAAGCGATACTTGAGGAGGTGGTGGAGGCAGATACGAGTTCGCTGTCCAAAAAAAAAAACACGGTCGCTTGAGGGCAATGTTGACGTTGAGCCCCCGAGCTCCGTAGATGATTCCTTCGTGATCTTGATAGAGATCAGAGTTGATGTTTGATGAAGGCCCTCGTCCGGACATGGTGATCCGAACACGGGGCGCAATTCTTGGTCGAACCAAGGTGACCAGTCGAGCTGGTGATGAAGATGCCGAAGTCGTAGTTGATCTGCAGGCGAGCCATCGATCCTTTTGTCGATCACACAGCGGAACTCTCAATGAAAGCACCAATGTCGGTGTCAAAACCGGCGGATCTCGGGTAGGGGGTCCCGAACTGTGCGTCTAGGCCGGATGGTAACAGGAGGCAAGGAACACGATGTTTTACCCAGGTTCGGGCCCTCTTGATGGAGGTAAAACCCTACGTCCTACTTAATTAATATTGATGATATGGGTAGTACAAGAGTAGATCTACCTCGAGATCAAGGAGGCTAAACCCTAGAAGCTAGCCAATGGTATGATTGTTGTATGTATTGTATGTTAAATATCTATCGACTAGCCTGGCCTCGGTTTATATAATGCACCGGAGGCCTAGGATAACAAGAGTCCTAGCCGAATACGCCGGTGGGGAGAAGTCCTTGTCTTGATCGCCAAGTCTTGTGGAATCTTCCTTGTATGCGGCAGCTGTCCGAACTGGCCCATGAGTATACGGCCACGGGGGTCCTCGGCCCAATCTAATAGATCGGGAGACGACGTGGTGAGTACCCCCTAGTCCAGGACACCGTCAATGGCAATGCAATATTTTTCCATATTTGAGGAATATAGGACCCAAAAAATTTATGAGAATTATTTGGGAATTTTGGGAGTGACAGAAATATAGGTTGCTTCACAACCTAGGGTTTAGAGGGTTATTCCTTTAATAGAAAAAGGAATATTCCCTAGAAAATAATATTGGATTAGGTCAAGGATGAAAATGACATGATCTAGGGATGATGATGAGGATTACAAGCCACTATAAAACCTAGGAAGACATGATCTTCCCAAGTTTCAGAACCACATAGCCAAAAAAATCAAATCAATAAATCCAAGAAAATAATCAGAAAAAGAAAAGGGCAAAATCCAGGATGTTACAAACCTTCCCCCCTTAAAGAAATCTCGTCCTCAAGATTTGGTTGGTTAGGGAACAAGTAAATATTCTATCTTGAAGAAACCGTTTCCAATTCAAGTTTCTCTTATTTACTCTCATAATGTTTCCACCGAATTGCATCTGACTGACTGCCATGGTCTGGGGTGGTTTACTTCACCGTATCTGACATTCTGACAGGACTTACCTCATATGTTCCTGTACATACTGACTCAAAATTTTCTTTCATATCTGTTGGATTAGCTGGGGTCCGACAGATTATCTTTACTGACATAAGTGTTCTTCTCGATATTGATCCTTGCTGGAGATGTTATTCTCGTATCGAGTACCGAGAATTTTCACGCGGTTGGGAACACATCTTCCCGTGGAACAAAGACTCCCTTTTATCGAGGCATCGTGCTACTCGAATATATAAGCATGCCTTCTGGGTTCAAAACAGTGATGTGAATCATACCTATTCTCTTCTAACGGATTCTGACATCTTGCAGGAGTTTTTGACTTATCTTGACCGGCTTCATAGTCTTGAGTATCTAAACTGTACCAATGGTTTGACTGTCGCTTGATGTGATTGATAGAAAAATTCACCATCTCCTGGGGATAACATGTGCAGACTTGACTGGCGGTGATCTTGGCAAAGAATCCTGCTCACGGTAGCCTATTTTTTAATCTATTCCCATATGTGAGAGCACATGATTTGTGATTTAATACTCTGGTTCTTCATTTTTCCGGCATTCTCATGTGGATAGTAGGTTGTGCGATACTTTAGCACAGTTACTGAGGTCAATATATTGAGTTGTCCTTGGGTCGGACTTGACAGACTTGGGTATTCAATACTGACAGTTCTGAGCATACTGTGGGCTAAGCTAGTTGCCTTGCCATGAGGTTCTTACCTCAATGGAGTATACCTCTTAGGCGTATCTTTATGGGGTTTGATATGAAATAAGACCGTCTTGTGCATTCATACCGCATTGTTCACACAATACTCCGGCGTACCATTATTGTCGGTCTTGCTCCTTCATTATTACTTTCTTCATCGGGATATTTAACTGAAAGAGCAGGGCGTTATATATCCTTGATTATTTTCATGACCCCGAGTGCTGTCATGTGCAATATCTTGCAATCATAACATGGTCTTGTTCATATGTCCAGTCTCGGTATATTTATCCGGCTGATGTGTGTTTTTACATTTCTCACTATTGATTATGCAGGATCTTGACAGGATTAATAATTTCACTTTGCCGGGTGTGAGGAGGCTGACCTCGATAACTACTGCCAAGATGGTGTCTCAATATTGTCTTTCTTCAAGATTTATGGATTCTTGCATCACCCACTGGTTTTCTGTCCCATGAATAACCGGTGAGGTTGTCGGATGCATACCATGAATTCTTCCTTGCGCGAAGGACTTGCAGGAACTTGACATCGTACTCGTTGTATGAACAAATATCTGATTCTCGAGCCATACCTTTGTTTTGACTGATTCTTGTGTCTAACCCAACTGTTGCAGATCTGACACTTGGAAAACACTGTCATATGTCGACAATTCATTGTTTATATCTCGTACCAGTGTCGTACTGAAAAAGATTGGGCAACTTGCAGTGGAAGCCATCAGGAGTATCTTGCTGAGGAAGACTAGATGGCTTGTGCTTGAAGATTTCGGCGGATATCTAGCCGAGGAAGACTGGGTATCGTACCTCATAAGCTTCCCCCCTTAACGACTTGCTGAGGAAGACTCGGTACCTTGTGCCAGAAGCTTTTGCAGTACCTTATCGAAGAAGACTGAATATCTTGCACGGGAAGTCATTCATACCTTACTCTTACTGATGCAGAGTGGGCAATCATGTCTTGTACGGTTCGCTAAGAAATATTGTGCTGCTTTTCTTTGCGGACGGGATAACATATATATACATATTCTTGACATTTCGACTGCTGATTACTTGTATGCCAAGAATTGTTTGACCGTCCTTGCTGAATTTATTGCATATTTGGACTAACTTTTGGGTGCCGCATGCTTCAAAACTGACCTGTGGCAGAATCAATCATTTTGTACAGACCATACCTTTGACTTGAAATGCATGTTGGACTTGGATCAATTTTGTCTCCTTCTAGCTTAATTATTGCTGCAGTAAAGATGTATCTCTGACAGTTACTTGTTACTGAAAGTCTGAGCAGAATATACTTGTATTCAGACCAGATGTCTGCAATACAATGCCGTAAGCTGAAAATCTCATTGCTTCTGACTGAGTTCCTTGGTGTATATCTTTACTTCTCATGACTTCCTCTGGTCCGGTGTCGGTTGGTGAGAAATTTTCCATAAGGGGGTAAAACCAAAGATTCAAATAAAGAAGCACGAGAAAATGATCGATTGCAATAAAGTACACAACAAACAAGCTACAAAACTACTCCACACAGGCACACAAAAGCATAATACTAGAGCAAAATGCACATGCACTATACGAATGACTACATCCTACACTTGAGGAAACGCTCAGGCACTGACGAAGAAGCTAAGGGAGTAGTGAGTGGAACTACTGACTTTGAAACTCCGGATGGATGAGGCAGAGGGGTTGGAGAAGCTGGCGGAGATTGAGGTAAGGAAGCACTAAGCAATCTCCTGTCTTGAATGGCGTCTCAGACTAATTCAGAAATAAGAAGACACTCGGCCGTCATGTAACGAAATATGGCGAGGATAGCCGGGTCATCTTGAGGATTGACAGAGGGGAACCTGATCCACATAGGATTCTCGACGATTGTAGGATATTATTGATAAGCACTGTTCTCTTGCACCATGCTCTCTTGATGACGAAGACCTGTGATTCCTGTCATTGTGGCAAGATGAACGGCACACTCGGGAGTAGCACCGTAACCACCATGGAAACTGTAGGTGTGCTTACCAACAGGAATCGGGGCTGATAGATGGACATGAGCAACATATTCCAGGATTCTTCCTCTGGCAGAAAACTAAAATACTTGATAATGAGGTGGATCTCCAGGGGGATAAATGCTAAGCCACATGTCGCCAAGAAGGGTGGCAAAGCTGAGAGGTGGAGGAGTGGGATTAAACATAATAGGAATAGCACCGGGGGCTTTGGGGAGGGCATTGAACTCATGGAAGCTGACTGCCATCATCACACGAAACAGGGGTAACCGAATAAGACTATATGTAGCAAACAAATGCAACAACCAAATGCAACAAGCAAGGACAACAACCAAACCTATACTACCGTTTTCTAACGTTCCAACGAACTAGGACGCTCTACAGCCAGACCTGCTCTGTTGCCAAGCCCTGTGGCACCCTGGCTCAGAGAAACCGGGATGCCTCATATTCTAGCCCAAAGATCGAGGCGAAGTCTTCTGGAATACGACACTTCTTAGCATAGAACAAACCAACTCTCTATTACAACCCGAATACGAATACAAGGTATCTGATATTACAATGAATAACATCGGCACGGTGACGCTATGCCAACCACAGTTGCTCTATGCAAGAAGCACAACAACTCGAGGTAGCGGAATAACTCTGGTAGTGGAACAACGACAACAGAGATGGACTCCAATCTACAGGTACTCTGTCTGGAACGTTTATCCTAGTTCACGGACATAGGAACCACACCAAACAAGCAAGCAATCCAGGCATGACCTGTAAACTGGCATGACACGCTAGGTTAGTACATTGAATGTACTTGCAACCTGACAATTAACCAAAAGCAATCAAGATAGACAACAGCTTGGCATTTACAGGTTAACAAGGATTAACATGATACTATCAGACCAATCATAGCATGGACAAGATGAACATGATATAGCTAGAACAATACAAGGAAAGCATGAACATATGAACATGATGATACTAGCATGCAACCTAATGACGTTATGATGCACCAACTTACTATGCTCGGGTTACCTCGTAACCATCACATGCATAAGCTTACCATCATGGAGATCACACGATCACCTCAGGATCCAATCAACCTTGGTATTACAATACCATAGTAATCAATACACGATCACAAGGAGCTTAACCTTTACCCGTGATTCTCGCATAACACCACAAATATCCAACAACTCGGTATCCTCTGTACCACGGTGATCCTCTCACAATCACATAAAGATCAACCAACTTCGATATCCACGATACCTCCGTGATCATCTCACGATCACAACCAATCTCTTTCTCATCCTAGAACTAGGGTTGTTATTAAGCACATTATTATTACTATTGACCCATAGTGTGACCGACTACGAACTGGGCCCTTATATGCGGGCGCGGCTATCGATAGATTTAACACACACTCTGCAGAGGTTAGTACACTCTACCCACACCACGGAACCCATGGCCTCGCACTCCTATTCGGGTGGACCAATGGCATTCTGACAAAACCGCTCTATTGCCATCATACTCTCCCAGCCACTCCGGCAAACTCCCCTATTGAGCTAAGTCATGGGTGGCCCCGATGTCCACCAAAGACATCCAACGGCCACCGTGGTGGCGAAACAATCAACGATCGCCTACGGGGACAGATGCACATAAACAAACTCGGGCTCACAAGGCTTATGTTCGCCTACCCGGCCAAGGTAGCATTCGCCCCTAACCTTCCCTCGTTGGAGGCACCAGCGAGAGGCATCACTACAAAAAAAGACACATCTGTGACATTTTGGGCCGAATGAATTTTTTCCTGTCATGCTTATGACACTTCTATGACGATAATTGTGACAAAACCCGGTATCATCGTAGGTGTGGTGGGCTCCTACTTCTATGACAAAAAATCATGACAAAAAATGGGCTTTTTGTCCTGGGCGGGCTGGAGACACAGCTGCATGACATTCTTTGGGCTGTCCATGACGGAAAAAGGCGTGGTAGAAGCCAGGGCGAGGTAAATATCGGGGAGTTCCCAGTTACGGTGGGTGGTCGGGGCCGAGCGATGCACGGACATTTGTGCATTTCTCTCGTACATGTACACGTATGTGTGCGAGGTGTTGCGCTCTAATTGAACCCGAGCGAGGCATTGGGCTCTAACTGAAACTGAGCGATTGCACTAGCTACGTTACTGAACCCTGATCGATCCCTTGCAGTTAACTAAACCCAAGTGATTCCTTCGCCACTGCTGCTAACAGAAGCCGGTCGAAGCCGCCTCTTGATGAACAGTTCCCGGTGGGGGTTGGATGAATAGGACCCCGTGGTAGTAGAGGCCATTGTCGCTGGATGAAAAGGACCCCGATCGAGCCGGTTGGGGGAGGATGAATAGGACCCCGTCGAGGGCTTTATGAATAGGACCGCATGGAGGGCTGGTTGAACAGTAGCTAGTGGAGGGCTGGATGAACAGTAGCCCCTCGAGGGGTGGTCGAGCAGGACCCCGTGGAGAGGGCTGATTGATACGTCTCCAACGTATCTATAATTTTTGATTGCTCCATGCTATATTATCTACTGTTTTGGACTATATTGGGCTTTATTTTCCACTTGTATATTATTTTTGGGACTAACCTATTAACCGGAGGCCCAGCCCAGAATTGCTCTTTTTTTGCCTATTTCGGTGTTTCGAAGAAACGGAATATCAAACGGAGTCCAAACGGAAAACCTTCGGGAACGTGATTTTCTCACCGAACGTGATCCCGGAGACTTGGACCCTATGCCAAGGCATCAAAGAGGCGGTCACGAGGGTGGGGGCGCCCCCCCATAGGGCGCGCCCCCTGCCTCGTGGGCCCCTCGGAGCTCCACCGACGTACTCCTTCCTCCTATATATACCTACGTACCCCCAAACGATCAGAGGAGGAGCCAAAAACCTAATTCCACCGCCGCAACTTTCTGTATCCACGAGATCCCATCTTGGGGCCTGTTCCGGAGCTCCACCGGAGAGGGCCGTCATCACGGAGGGCTTCTACATCATCATAGGCTCTGCGATGAAGTGTGGGTAGTTTACCTCAGACCTTCGGGTCCATAGTTAGTAGCTAGATGGCTTCTTCTCTCTTTTTGGATCTCAATACAAAGTTCTCCCCCTCTCTTGTGGAGATCTATTCGATGTAATCTTCTTTTTGCGGTGTGTTTGTTGAGACCGATGAATTGTGGGTTTATGATCAAGTCTATCTATGAATAATATTTGAATCTTCTCTGAATTCTTTTATGTATGATTAGTTATCTGTCCAAGTCTCTTCGAATTATCCGTTTGGTTTGGCCAACTAGATTGGTAGTTCTTGCCATGGGAGAAGTGCTTAGCTTTGGGTTCGATCTTGTGGTGTCCTTTCCCAGTGACAGAAGGGGCAGCAAGGCACGTATTGCATCGTTGCCATCGAGGATAACAAGATGGGGTTTATTTCATATTGCATGAATTTATCTCTCTACATCATGTCATCTTGCTTACGGCGTTACTCTATTTTGAACTTAATACTCTAGATGCATGCTCGATAGCGGTCGATGAGTGGAGTAATAGTAGTAGATGCAGAATGGTTTCGGACTACTTGTCACGGACGTGATGCCTATATACATGATCATGCCTAGATACTCATAACTATGCTCAATTATGTCAATTGCTCAACAGTAATTTGTTCACCCACCGTAGAATACTTATGCTCTTGAGAGAAGCCACTAGTGAAACCTATGGCCCCCGGGTCTATTCTCATCATATCAATCCCCATCACTTTAATCTTGCTTTGCTTTTTTACTTTTCCTTTACTTTTCACTTTGCATCTCTATACCAAAAGTACCAAAAAATTTATATCTATTAGATCTCACTCTCGTAAGTGACCGTGAAGGGATTGACAACCCCTAATTGCATTGGTTGCGAGTAGCTATCGTTTTGTGCAGGTACGAGGGACTTGAGCGTGGCCTCCTACTGGTTTGATACCTTTGTTCTCAAAAACTGAGGGAAATACTTACGCTACTCTGCTGCATCATCCCTTCCTCTTCGAGGAAATCCAACGCAAGCTCAAGAGGTAGCAAGAAGGATTTCTGGCGCCGTTGCCGGGGAGTCTACGCAAAAAGTCAACATACCAAGTACCCATCACAATCCCTATCTCTCGCATTACATCATTTGCCATTTGCCTCTCGTTTTCCTCTCCCCCACTTCACCCTTGCCGTTTTATTCTCCCTCTCTCTCTCTATCCTCCCTCTCTATTCCATTTGCTCTTGTTTGCTCGTGTGCTAGTTTGTTTGCTTGTCGTCATGGCTAGTCCTCTTTCCGCTCCTTTGTCCCCCGAGTTTGAAGTCCTTCACTTCAAACAAAAGCAAGGAGAAAACTTAAAGGATGCTTGGTTTAGAATGATGGAATCTTATCGTAAATGCACCCTAGAATTAAATTTCAGAATTTTGCTTCACAACTTTTATGTTGGGCTTAATATGTCTCATAGACAACTTTTGGATTGTGTTGCCAAAGGCAATTTTATTGAAATTGATCCCAGTATCGCGCATGAAATTATAGAAGGTATAGTAGGAACTTTACCTCAACAAAAGGGGCTCCATCATACCCAAGAGGAAACACAAGTTTTTGAGAAAATTTGCGAAGTAACTCAGATTTTACAAAAATCTCTTGAACATCTTAAGAGCGTTAGCAGAAATCTTCACCGCATGAATATGTTGATTACTCTTTGCAATAAGAGGTTGGATTCTTTAGATCTCAAGATCTCTAAATATGAAGGGAAACGTAAGGAACCTCCCGGATTCGAGCATAATATCGCTAAAAGAATTAAGAATCAAGATGGCAATACCTAGATCTATCCTCGCTTTTATGCCTAGCTAGGGGCGTTAAACGATAGCGCTTGTTGGGAGGCAACCCAATTTTATTTTTATTCCTTGCTTTTAGATCCTGTTTAGTAATAAATAAATTATCTAGCCTCTTTTTTGGTTGTGTTTTTTGTTTTTAATTAGTGTTTGTGCCAAGTAGAACCGTTGGGAAGACTTGGGGAAAGTCTTGTTGAACTTGCTGTAAAAAAACAGAAACTTTAGTGCTCACGAGAACTGCTGTCATTTTTATTTGAAGAGTGCTATTTAGTTAAGTCTTTTTGCAGATGATTAATATATAAATTCCTCACGTCCATAAATTTATTTTATAATTTTTGGGGTTACAGATCTTGCTCTAGCTACAGATTACTATAGACTGTTCTGTTTTTGACAGATTCTGTTTTTCGTGTGTTGTTTGCTTATTTTGATGAATCTATGGTTAGTAAAATATTTTATAATCCATAGAGAAGTTGGAATACAGTAGGTTTAACACCAAAATAAATAAATAATTAGTTCATTACAGTACCTTGAAGTGGTCTTTTGTTTTCTTTCGCGAACGGAGCTCACGAGTTTTCTACTTTAAGTTTTGTGTTGTGAAGTTTTCAAGTTTTGGGTGAATTCTTGTGATGGATTATGGAACAAGGAGTGGCAAGAGCCTAATCTTGGGGATTCACATGGCACCCCCAAGATAATCCAAGGACACCAAAAATTCAAAGCTTGGGGATGCCCCGGAAGGCATCCCCTCTTTCGTCCACTTCCATTGGTAATTTACTTGGAGCTATATTTTTATTCACCAACATGATATGTGTTTTTCTTGGAGTGCCTTGTATTATTTGTGTCTTTGGTTGTTAGTGTGCCACAATCATCCTTGCTTTACAAACCTTTTGAGAAAGCCATACATGAATTAGAATTTGATAGAATACTCTATGTGCTTCACTTATATCTTTTGAGCATTATAATTTTGCTCTATGTGCTTCACTTATATCTTTTTGAGCTAAGTAGTTTTGCTCTATGTGCTTCACTTATATATTTTTGATCTAAGTAGTTTTTCTCTATGTGCTTAACTTATATCTTTTGAGCATTATAATTTTGCTCTATGTGCTTTACTTATATCTTTTTGAGCTAAGTAGTTTTGCTCCATGTGCCTCACTTATATCTTTTTGAGCTAAGTAGTTTTGCTCTATGTGCTTCACTTATATCTTTTGAGCGATATAATTTTTCTCTATGTGCTTCACTTATATCTTTTAGAGCACGGTGGTGGATTTTTTTAAAGAAACTATTGATCTCTCATGCTTCACTTAAATTATTTTGAGAGTCTTAGTATCATGGTAATTTGCTTAATAATAACATGCTTGGTATTCACGATTTGTGAAACTTTCTTTTGAGTGTGTTGAATACTAAGAAAAGTTGGATGCTTGATAATTGTTTTGAGATATGGAGGTAATAATATCAAAGTCATGCTAGTAGAGTAATTGTGAATTTGAGAAGTGCTTGTGTTGAAGTTTGCAAGTCCCGTAGCATGCACGTATGGTAAACATTATGTAACAAATTTGAAACATGAGGTGTTATTTGATTGTCCTCCTTATGAGTGGCGGTCGGGGACGAGCGATGGTCTTTTCCTACCAATCTATCCCCCTAGGAGCATGCGCATAATACTTTGGTTTTTGATGGCTTGAGGATTTTTGCAATAAGTATATGAGTTCTTTATGACTAATCTTGAGTCCATGGATTATACGCACTCTCACCCTTCCATCATTGCTAGCCTCTACGGTACCGTGCATTGCCCTTTCTCACATCGAGAGTTGGTGCAAACTTCGCCGGTGCATCCAAACCCCATGATATGATACGCTCTTTCACACATAAACCTCCACTACAAGGATTCCGGTCTATTGCAACAAAATTTGTTGCTACAACTACCATTTGTTGCAATAAAATGCAATATTACCACAAATTCTCTGGTTGTGGTAATAGGTCACACATATTGCCATAACTTAGTTTGGTCACGATAAATACTAACTTTGTTGCAATAGAGGCCTCGTATTGCAACAAACGGTATCGGCGTTGCAATATGGCAGCGTTATTGCGACAAATAAATTCCGTTGCGTGAGGGCAGTCATTTCGTTGTAATAGAGACTAGTTATTTCAATAGAATAACTATTCGTGGCAATATTCGGAAAGATATTGCAACACAGGCGTGACGTTGCAAAAAATTGGCTAACTATTGCAACAAAATAAATTGGCCTTGCCATATGGCAGCAACATTGCGACAAAAAAATTCCGTTGCGCAAAGCAGACATTTTGTTGCAATAGAGAGTAGGTATTTCAACATGATAACTATTTGTAGTAGTATTCGAAAAGATATTGCAACATCGGTGTGACGTTGCATTAGTTACAAGTAAAATAGTGGAAAATATATTATTCGAATTTATAGATATTAAGTTATAATTTTTGCAAGCTCTAAGGAGTAATTAAAATATTTTTAAATTACACCAATTTTAATTAACCAAAAATGTGGAAAGAGTTTATAAATGGTTAGAACACACTTTCTTGATAGGAATACATATTTAACTCGTTAAATTTGGATTTGAAATGGCCAAGAAATGTTCGCCTATGTAAAAAAACATGTTGACGAGTTTCAAAAAACATGTATGCAATTTAAAAAATGTTTGTGAATTCAAAAAAGATTCAAGAATTTGTAAAAAAGTTTATGAATTTAGAAAATGTTCGCAACTTCAAAATTATGGTGGAGATTTTTCAATTTGGTGAACAAATTTTAATTCGAAAAATGTCACCCCAAATTGTAAAAATGTTTACCGTTTTGAAAACAAATATCAGGAATTTAAAAATATTCATCAATTGCAAAAAAAACAATTGTACGTGCTGAGTACGCACCAGGTCGCTCGCGCCAAATAGGAGACCGCCAAAAAAATCAAAACGAACAAAAAACCAGAGCACACGGAACACAACTGAGCCATAGCTTTAAAACAAAATATACAGGCCCTCCCAGCCCAAAAGAAAAGACTATGTATACTTAAATGGATTTCTGTTGCTAAAAAACACCTAAATGGATTTATTTTCTCAAAAAACCTAAACAGATTTGTTTTCACCCAAAAAACCTAAATAGATTTCTTATAGGAAAAACGAAATATATAAGAAGTGCATCTCCACATTTATAGCACATACACGCTTGGTATCGTGGTTAGCACGTGCGTAAACAGCGCACATAGTCCTCATTGTTTGATAAAATTCCCAACAATGTCCAGAAAATGTTTATTCCCATTCTAAAAATAAACATGACACTTAAAGGAATAGTCACATATATCCAAATTATATATGTGAAATTTTCCAAAATGTTTATACAATGTAAAAGAATGCATAGTTTACAAATAATGTATGAGAAATTTTCAAAAGTTTTTAAAGTGTAAAAGAAAACTTTGCATAATTTGACAAAATTCCCAATAACGATGGACTAATAATTATTTTGGAACTCGTTGACAAGTTTTGTTTCCATAGGCGAACATTCCTTGAAATTGGGGAACAACTTTTGAAATTCAGAAACATTTTTTTGTGAAGAATATTTTTATAAATTCACGAATTTTATTTGGATCGTTGAACATTTTAAAAAAATTCTTTTATTTCTCATATATCCCACTGACATATGGGCCCATTCAGAGGAGCGGGACCGGGCTAACGTGTCATACTGCAGAATACACTGTACATAGTTCTCATTGTTTGATAAAATTCCCAACAATGTCCAGAAAATGTTTATTCCCATTCTAAAAATAAACGTGACACTTAAAGGAATAGTCACATATATCCAAATAATATATGTGAAATTTTCCAAAATGTTTATACAATGTAAAAGAATGCATAGTTTACAAATAATGTATGAGAATTTTTCAAAAGTTTTTACAGTGTAAAAGAAAACTTTGCGTAATTTGATAAAATTCCCAATAACGATGGACTAATAATTATTTTGGAACTCGTCGACAATTTTTTTTTGCATAGGCGGACATTCCTTCGAATTGGGGAACAACTTTTGAAATTCAGAAACATTTTTTTGTGCAGAATATTTTTAGAAATTCATGAATTTTATTTTGAATCGGTGAACATTTTAAAAAAATTGAAATATTTTTTTAAAATTCCGAAACATTGTTTTGAATATTTTGAAAAAAAAATCATGGAATTTGTTTTGTGGAAACGGACTTTATTTTTCGATCATGATTGTTTTTTGAGGCGATGAACATATTTAAAAAAGCTCATAAACATTTTATAAATTTACGAATTTTTTAAAAGATAAGTATATCTATATAATAGACGTTGCATCCCCATTTAAACATATCACGGATTTGGCCTGGTGGGAAGCGATGAACGTTTTTGAAAAAACTCATGAACATTTTCTAAATATATGAAATTTTTAAAAGCCAGAATATCTATATAATAGACAATGTATCACCATATTAAACATATCACTGATTTGGCTTGGTGGCTTGCTTGCCCAGCGATGGGGCAGAAGCTTGCGCATGCGAATCCCCTCGTCGTGTTTTTTTTCTCTTATTTGTCGGCATGTTTTTTTCTTTTTATTACTCGGCCCACGGACAAATTGACCCGTTAGCTATAGAAATACGAGATACTATGCAATGTGTAAAGTCAGGACTACTATTTCAAGCTCAAAGACCGTATTAAGCACGTATTTTCTTATGACGGGACCGTATTGAAGCACTTTGCAACCACCAGGACCAAGTTGGACTTCGCCAGCTAGCGACTACGAGGACGATAGATGCAATTATCTGAAGTATAAATCACAGAGAAATATTTCTATTCTGTAGGATGTGGCACTTAATCGGGAGTAATAATCTACACTGCAGGAGAGTGAGGGTATCAAATAAAGGATTGTTACTTCAAAGCAGGAAAGTGATCAGGTGGCAACTCGCAAAATCAGAAGCTCCAACCCAATCAAATCACGAAGCACTACCACAACATATGGAAGACTCGAAGATACGGAAAAATCATGCGCGAACGACACACAAAATACATGTCTAAGCCAGCTTGGGTTGTCGCTTCCTGGTGCTGATAGACGGGGTCCACCACACGACCATAGGCCAGAGCACTCTCAGCGCCCCAATTTGAGGGAGCTTAGAAACATAGAAGATCTGCACACAATTTTCTTGCTGGCCGGAAGAGATTTTTTTGGTGTGTGAAATGCTAGAACTAAATTTAACTTCATTGCAAAGCAATATTTGTTCTCAAAGTTTGGATTTTGTCATGGCACTAGGAAGTAAACAAAGATACACAATTGTAGATCCTTGCTGTAACAACACGTTCCTAACACAAAAGATCTCAGAACGAAATTGGTTTGGTTATTAATTTACAGAGTTGAATATCTATGGTTCTTGTTGAAACAAAAATGACATGATTATGTTGGACCTACTCTAGCGCGGAGGAATTCTCTATGGATTGTTTGGTAAGATGAAAGATACTTAGATCACCCCATCTCAAGATCGAAATGTGAGATCGAGACTGGCATAGATCGACCGTCTCATCAACCCATCCCATCTGTAGTTGTGTTTCAAGGCAAGAATATAACCTAGTAGTTTTGAAGTGAGGGTCACATGATGTTTTCTGTGGGCTGTAGTTCAAAATTGGTCAAGTTTTTGCTACTTTCTGAAACGATTTCTGAAATTGTAGTGCAAACCTGGTTGTACGTACCTATAACCGGGTCGTCCAGCGACAACGCGCTAGCACCGGTCGCAACCCCTACTTCTGCGGGACGGCAAGCCCCGTCCGACGAGCCGCCCCTCTGACCTTGCACGTCGCTCCTGGTTGGCCATGGCTCCTGTCGCCCTCTTCCTCCATCCTCGGTGCTGACCAAGCAGTTCCTTTGTCCCTTTTCCCGATCTTCCCCCGGGAGCTCGAGCCTTTCCACCGGCCATGGATGCAAGCTTCCCACACGCCGCTTACTGCCGTACTTAGGGAAGATGACGGGCGTGAGACGATTTCATCGGGAATCTCCTGATCTAGTTCGGAAGGAAGATAACGGTGGTAAGACGATTTGTCGGGATTTGAAAACACTCAATGACAACAACAATGTAAAATATGGTATCCTCTAAACATATGATGCCATGGATTGGTCACGTTGAACTACTTATACGCACCATACATGTATACTAAATAACCGGGAAACAATGTATAAATAAGAAATATACAAATATCGACGGCGAGAACGTTAGAGGGGAGGGCGCCGGATCGCCCCTCCATTATTCTCGGATTTGGTGGTCTTTTAAAAAAGAAATAACTTTTAAAAAACATATTTTAGTAATATTATTTTAGCAGCATATATATCTCATATTGCTTTGAAATATTTTTTTCTAATTTATTTCATTATTCTAAACATTCCATCCAAAAATAATTACTTTCCCACCACCTAATTTCAGTTTACTGTAGTTTGCGCCAATATTTTGTGTTCCCACCAAAACAAATAGAGTCTACTTATCCTTTGCCTTCCTAACTACCCACGATTATTATTCTAAACCAAATCACAGGGCGTCTTCATGGGTGATTGGATCTGAGGTCTCGTCCTCGTTCCTCCGTCACGGCGTCAACACAGCAAACCACACCGGAGTCAACTGCAGTACGAGGAGTCGTCGTCCTCGATCTCGCCCTCCTCCCTCTCCTCCGCGCCCGCCGACACGGGCCGCTTCTCCGTGTCCTCGGCCATGCTGCCAACAACAGCGATGCGGTCTGGTGTTGGCGCCGACGGAGTTCCCATCTTCTTCCCTGCATCGTGAGCGCAGTGCCGGCCTGCCTACGTCGGGGTTGCCCGCCACATGGCCGACCCGGAGGTGGAGATGCTGCGACCAGGTTCATCACCAAGCTGCATCCCTGAACCTCCATAACGAGTGCTGTAGATGCAGTACCGCCGCCGTATCCCGCCCCCATGATCCAAATGAGCAGGCCAGATTCACCGCCGCCGGGAGCAGCACAGAGTCGTGCTCGTGCGCTACCATACA
This sequence comes from Triticum urartu, assembly GCF_003073215.2. Taxonomy (NCBI): domain Eukaryota; kingdom Viridiplantae; phylum Streptophyta; class Magnoliopsida; order Poales; family Poaceae; genus Triticum; species Triticum urartu. The sequence goes on along the minus strand of NC_053023.1, from coordinate 448,008,919 downwards.
ACCTCAATGCGTCAACCCCGGCCATCTCTACGTGGGACGACTATGTCTCATCATAGATGACCTCCAACACCGTCCTGCTGCCCAAAAAGGAACGAAACATCCGGCTCTCGGACGACTTCCCCTGCCCCCGCTAAGATCGCCCCTTTTAAACAGCTGAGCGGCATCGCTCCTATGGTCTCCACCATCAGCTTCGTGTCTCCCCCCTTTGGTGACCTCAAAAGCACATGCGTAGTATCAGTATCATAGTTGTAATTACTAATCCATACAATTGTTATTATTTCGCTGTTATTTGCAGATCTATTATCTGTGTGCTAAAGTTGGCTGGGTACTTTGGCCACTTTCACTGGAAATATCAAAGATAGAAAGGAGCATATATGGTTTCATGCCTCTCATGTTTCGGTACTGTACCTACAAATTTTTAGATATACATTGGACTACGACATAGTATTAAAGTGCGCCACATCGACTATATCATTGCCTCCAAATGGTTACTTGATCTCTGTATTATAGTTGATGGTGTAATTGTTGTTTCAGCTGGATGTATATCTGATACAGTCACCGATTATGAAAGCTTTTGATTTGCTTAGTAACTTTTGTTGTAGATTCTAGGTTTGTTTTGTCAGCTAACAGGACCTTCCATACATTAACAAATACTCCCTCTGTAAACTAATATAAGAGTGTTTAGATCACTAAAATAGTAATCTAAACGCTCTTATATTAGTTTACGGAGGGAGTATATTTTTAGCTGATTGTTACCTACTTGACTTCATTTGGCCACACCAGCAAGTTACATATATATGTTGACTCCTGCATGAATGACAGCAATGTATTGGCATCTACCTGCTGATCACGAGTTCATGACTGAGATTCGAGATGGATAAGGTATCCCTTCTTAACACAAATATGTTTTGTTTTCCTGAAAGAAAATCTTGACAGTTCAAACATAGTTTTTATATTTACAGTTATGCAAATTATGTTCGGATCTCCTTATTCTTATGCTTTGTTATTCAGGACACTGCCGCTTAACATCATCTTTTAATTTTCTTTATCATGAACATCTATTTCAATGTTGTTTCTCAGCGATTGGTGTAGGTCATTCAGAACCCACTCCAACATTTGGTCGGGTTTGTTACGTCTTTGCCTCCATTTAATTAGCCACTTGAGTTTTTCAAGTTATCATGCATGTATTACTGGATAATTCATCACACTTTTAATCTATAGTAGACTAAGGAGATTTATGCTGCTACCGCATAGGTAATACTTCAATGGTGAGCTACCTTCTGCATTGTAGAGTTCTCTTTTTAAGGTATGCCATTCTAATTCATTTTTTGATTTTATATTAGTAATCATTTGTTCAGTCCCTATTGTTGTGAGCTCCATGGTAATTATTGCCTCCTAATTCTAGCAAATATTCACCGGTTATGTATGGTTCTCTATTTGCGCATCACCAGTTGTAAAGGGTCCAATATAATCAATTCACTAAACTTATCTTGGGATATTCATATGTAAATTTCTATCAAATGTACACAATTTCCATTTTTCTGTCGGTGTAAACTTACCAGATTATTCATGTTTTTCTTAATTTGCTTCTGGGAACAACCGAATATATGCCCAAGGAGTAGTGAAGTGGGTGCTCTAATCTTGCTCTTTCTTTTGCTTCAGAATGAATTGTCGTCGGGCAAACTGAATAAAATACTGTAGAGAACCGCGACACCAAGGGTCTTCTCCTTTGCTAAGAGGTTATTTCCACTATGTAACTCATGTAACCATGTTTATTTCTGTTTACTACACATAATCTTGATAATTTCGTTCTCTTTCATTATGATTTGGCGAGGCATCATCTATGTACTGTGTTATGCCAGCATTTTATCATCCAATCTTATAATCCATCTACACAGAGAACAAATGTAGAAAATAGAAGTGGGCTGATTTCTTGCCCAGCTTTGCTACGTGGTGCACATGTATTTTCTGCTCCAATGTCATCACGCCATGTGATCCGTCCTTTTCTAGGGAATATTAATCCATCTATTGCTATATGATATAACTCAAGCTTTCTTATTCTTAGTCATGAGCTTTGTCCCCTTACTTATATTGATATTAGTTTGACAGGGCTCCTGGTTCCATGGCGTTCCTTAGTCTTTGGTGGGCATACTAAAAGGTGAGGGCTCTCCTGGTCAAACAAGTGGAATGAACGCATGCTCTTTTCTCACATTGAAGGACCATAAACTGCTGATGGGCACCTCAAGTTTCTCCCCCATTTCAGCTGGCTTTGGAAATCTCTTGCAAGCTCAAGTGCTCAGTTGTAAGGTATTTCTTGGCACCAATTTAAAAGCAAAGTTAACACTCAAAATCTGGTCCATTGTAAAAACTTTTTCCATCCCTGATCATAATTGTGCCATATGCCAAGCTCATGTCGAAGCATATAGTTGTACTTTTGTTTGATTGTTGATTTGTCTTGCAATGTTTGGACAGTCTATGGCCTGCATGGTGATGAGGCATCTAAAACATGGCAGAGATAGAGATTATTTACCAATAGATCAATAGACTATTTTCCATGGAAATAGCCATTTTGGGACGTGTTGTATTTGGAAAGTATGTAATAGAAAAATCTTTGGTAATATACTTGCTGGAGAATTCAAGTTGTTAGCACCTACACGTAGAGTTGAATCTAGGAGAGTGAAAAGAAAATTGTTTTGTTGCATGGATGACTGAGTACTTTGGCACTAATTCAAAATTTCAGGTTATCTCTAAGATCACTCTTTGTCTACTATGTGTTAAGATGAAATTGCTTGTCTAACTGGTTATATTTGCTTTCAATGACTTGATAGGAAAACAGCCAAAAGAACACCGATACCCGTAAGAAACTGAAGACAAAAGACAGAATTGGATCAAAATCTTATTTGCAACTAAGTTTTGAGAAGGTATGAGTCTAACTAAATATGTATGCCTCGCTGCTAACTATGGTTTCATATTTCAAGCATCTCATTGCTATATTACTTGCAGAGAAACTTGGAAACTGGAGAAGAGTCAGATTGTATTGCTCTGTGGGAACTCACCCACACGAAGAATGAAACATAATGGAACATGGTCTAACACAGAGTCCTAGTATATTTACGTGAGCACTGACTTTTGGTTAATTATTCAATAATGTGCATTCGGCATGCTTCTTCATCAGCTTGGATTATTCATGTGTTGGATCATGTTATTCTTGTTTCATAATTTATAGTGTCAATATTGGTGGATATTTGCTATGAGAATTATGAATTTTATGAATCTACATATTATACGTATGGTTTTGAATATTCTGTAATTGAATGCCTGTACTTTTTTTTACGGTTGCTATAGGATATTACCACAACCTAGTTTTGGTTGCCACATGTTAGCACCCCGAAAAGTTTAAATTGTCGCAATAGTTTCTTGCTACAAACATTTCACCCACGGTGAAACATATTTATCACCACCAAAACTAGTATGTTGCAATTTCCTATTACGACGTCTAAAATATTTGTTGCCATAATTTAATGCCACAAGTGTAGTGGTTCGTGGCAAAATGCCTAATGCGACGAAAACAAGAATTGTTGCCATAGTCTATTGCCACAATTGACTATTGCCACAGAAGAGTATGCGCCACAAAATGAGCATCGTTGGCATATGTTGTTTCCACAAATGTCTATTGCCACGAGCTATCAGTGGCCACGATTCGTTACATGTTGCCTTATAACTATCTCCACAAAGCGAATTGTGGCATAAGGTGAGTGTTGCCACGGGAAAACATGTGGCAACTTCCCACATGGTTGTTGCAATAGCACACTTTATTGCCACAATTATTTTTTTGTGGCAATAACCTATTACCATGTGTCCAGTCGCAACGGCTGCCAACGAATGATGTTTGTTGGCAATAGGTACTTATCAAGTTCGCATGTAATTGCAACGAACGATTTTGTTGCAATAGATCCGGATCCTTGTAGTGCGCTCCATATATCTTCCTCAAAACAGCCACCATACCTACCTATTATGGCATTTCCATAGCCATTCCGAGATATATTGCCATGCAACTTTCCACCATCCAGTTTATCATGACACATTCATCATTGTCATATTTCTTAGCATGATCATGTAGTTGACATAGTATTTGTGGCAAAGCCACCGTTCATAATTTTTTCATACTTGTCACTCTTGATACATTCCATATCGCGGTACACCACCGGAGGCATCCATATAGAGTCATACTTTGTTCTATTATCGAGTTGTAATCATTGAGTTGTAAATAAATAGAAGTGTGATGATCATCATTCAATAGAGCATTGTCCCAACAAAAAGAAAAAAAGAGAAAGGCCAAAGAAAAAAGAAGGCCCAAAAAAAGAAAATAAATAAAAAAGGGGCAAGGCTACTATTCCTTTTTCCACACTTGTGCTTCAAAGTAGCACCATGTTCTTCATATAGAGAGTCTCTTGAGTTATCACTTTCATCTACTAGTGGGAATTTTCATTATAGAACTTGGCTTGTATATTCCAACAATGGGCCTCCTCAAGTGCCCTAGGTCTTTGTGAGCAAGCAAGTTGGATGCACACCCACTTAATTTCTTTTATTGAGCTTTCATACATTTATAGCTCTAGTGCATCTATTGCATGGCAATCCCTACTCCTTGCATTAACATCAATCGATGGGCATCTCCATAGCCCATTGATTAGCCTCGTTGATGTGAGACTTTCTTCTTTTTGTCTTCTCCACATAACCCCCATCATTCTATTCCACCCATAGTGCTATATCCATGCCTCACGTTCATGTATTGCGTGAAATTTTATGAGTTTGAAATTATTAAGGTATGAAACAATTGCTTGGCTTGTCATCGGGGTTGTGCATTATGAGAGCATTCTTGTGTGAAGAATATGGAGCATGACTAAACTATATGATTTTGTAGGGATAAACTTTCTTTGGCCATGTTACTTTGAGAAAACATAATTGCTTTGTTTGTTTGCTTGAAGTATTATTATTCTCTATGTCAATATGAACTTTTGTCTTGAATCTTCCTAATCTGAATATTCGTACCACAATTAAGAAGATTTGCATTGGAATTATGCCAAGTAGCACTCCATATCAAAAATTCTCTTTTTATCATTTACCTACTCAAGGACGAGCAGGAATTAAGCTTGGGGATGCCTGATACGTCTCCAACGTATCTATAATTTTTGATTGCTCCATGCTATATTATCTACTGTTTTGGACTATATTGGGCTTTATTTTCCACTTTTATATTATTTTTGGGACTAACCTATTAACGGGAGGCCCAGCCCAGAATTGCTGTTTTTTTTTCCTATTTCAGTGTTTCGAAGAAACGGAATATCAAACGGAGTCCAAATGGAATGAAACCTTCGGGAACGTGATTTTCTCACCAAACGTGATCCAGGAGACTTGGACCCTACGCCAAGGCATTAGAGAGGCGGTCGCGAGGGTTGTAGGCGCCCCCCCTAGGGTGCGCCCCCTGCCTCGTGGGCCCCTCGGAGCTCCAGCGATGTACTCCTTCCTCCTATATATACCTACGTACCCCCAAACAATCAGAGGAGGAGCCAAAAACCTAATTCCACTGCCACAACTTTCTGTATCCACGAGATCCCATCTTGGGGCCTGTTCTGGAGCTCCGCCAGAGAGGGCTGTCATCACGGAGGGCTTCTACATGATCATAGCCTCTCCGATGAAGTGTGAGTAGTTTACCTCAGACCTTCGGGTCCATAGTTAGTAGCTAGATGGCTTCTTCGCACTTTTTGGATCTCAATACAAAGTTCTCCCGTCTCTTGTGGAGATCTATTCGATGCAATCTTCTTTTTGCGGTGTGTTTGTTGAGACCGATGAATTGTGGGTTTATGATCAAGTCTATCTATGAATAATATTTGAATCTTCTCTGAATACTTTTATGTATGATTAGTTATCTTTGCAAGTCTCTTCGAATTATCCGTTTGGTTTGGCTAACTAGATTGGTAGTTCTTGCCATGGGAGAAGTGCTTAGCTTTGGGTTCGATCTTGCGGTGTCCTTTCCCAGTGACAGAATGGGCAGCAAGGCACATATTGCATCGTTGCCATCGAGGATAACAAGATGGGGTTTATTTCATATTGCATGAATTTATCTCTCTACATCATGTCATCTTGCTTACGGCGTTACTCTATTTTTAACTTAATACTCTAGATGCATGCTGGATAGCGGTCGATGAGTGGAGTAATAGTAGTAGATGCAGAATGGTTTCGGTCTACTTGTCACGGACGTGATGCCTATATACATGATCATGCCTAGATATTCTCACAACTATGCTCAATTCTGTCAATTGCTCAACAGTAATTTGTTCACCCACCAAAGAATACTTATGCTCTTGAGAGAAGCCACTAGTGAAACCTATGGCCCCTGGGTCTATTCTCATCATATCAATCCCCATCACTTTAATCTTGCTTTGCTTTTTTACTTTGCCTTTACTTTTTACTTTGCATCTCTATACCAAAAATACCAAAAATATTATATCTATCAGATCTCACTCTCGTAAGTGACTGTGAAGGGATTGACAACCCCTAGTCGCGTTGGTTGCGAGTAGCTATCGTTTTGTGCAGGTACGAGGGATTTGAGCGTGGCCTCCTACTAGATTGATACCTTGGTTCTCAAAAACTGAGGGAAATACTTACGCTACTCTGATGCATCATACCTTCCTCTTCGGGGAAATCCAATGCAAGCTCAACAGGTAGCACTGATTGAACAGTAGCCTGATATGTCTCCAACATATGTATAATTTATGAAGTATTCATGCTGTTATTTTATCATTCTTGGATGTTTTATAATCATTTTATAGCAACTTTATATCATTTTTTGGGACTAACCTATTGACCCAGTGCCCAGTGCCAGTTACTGTTTTTTGCTTGTTTTTTACATCGCAGGGAATCAATATCAAATGGAGTCCAAACACTGCGAAACTTTTTGTGGATTTTTTATGGACCAGAATACCACCAAGGGGCCAAAGCAGCACCTGGGGGGTGCCCCGACGGGGGCACAACCCACCAGGGCGCGCCCAGGTGGGTTGTGCCCACCTTGGTGGCCTCCCGCACCCCCTCTTTACCCTATAAATTCACAAATATTCCAAAAACCCTTGGGGTTAATCCAGATCAGAAGTCCCACAGTCGCAAGGCTCTGTAGCCACTGAAAACCAATCTAGACCCCGATCCAGCACCCTACTGGAGGGGGGAATCATCACTGGTGGCCATCTTCATCATCCCGGCGGCCACCACGATGCGGAGGGAGTAGTCCACCCTCAGGGCTGAGGGTTTGTACCAGTAGCTATGTGTTAGATCTCTCTCTCATGTTCTTGAGATGTCACGATCTTGATGTATCGCGGGCTTTGTTAATATAGTTGGATCATATGGTGTTTTCCCCTCTCTATCTTGCTGTGATGAATTGAGTTTTTCTCTTTGAGATTTCGTTATTATCAGATTGAATACTTTTATGGATTTGAGAGCACTTGATATATGTCTTGCATATGAATACTCATGGTGACAATGGGGTATCCTATTGTTCTTGATATATGTTTTGGCACTCAACTCGCGGATTGTCGAGGTGAGATTGGGGTAATCTATGCATAGGGGTTGATGCACGTTCTTGTCTGTGGTTCACCGGTAGAAATCTTGGGGCACTCTTTGAAGTTCTTTGTGTTGGATTGAGTATAATGAACCTGAAATTATTTAGTGTTATTTTAGTACGAACTCTTGGATAGATCGATCGGAAAGAATAGCTTCGAGGTGGTTTCGTACCCAACAAATAATTTCTTCTTATGCTCTCCGCTAGATAGGGGTGGTTATATGATCCAACTATATTATCACAGTTGAGAGATTGCACTAGCGAAAGTACAGACCCTAGGCCTCATTTTCCAGCATTGCAATACGTTTTTGTGTCCATTTACTATTTGCCACCTTGCTATTTTTATCTATTCAGATTATAAAAATATATTTCTACCATCAATATTACACGTTTATCACCATCTCTTCGCCGAACAAGTGCACCTATACAATTTGCCATTGTATTGGGTGTGTTGGGGACACAAGGGATTTCTTGTATTTGATTGCAGGGTTGTTTGAGAGAGACCACCTTCATCCTACGCCTCCCATGGATTGATAAACCTTAGGTCATCCACTTGAGGGAAAATTTATAATGTCCTACAAAACTCTTTGCTTGGAGGCCCAACACGTATCTACAAGAATAAAGTTGCGTAGTAGACATCAATCTCTTTTCTGGCACCGTTGGCAGGGAGGTGAGTGCTTGAAGGTATATCTTTAGATCTTGCAATCGAATCTTTTAGTTTGTTGTTTTATCACTAGTTTGGTTTATAAAAGGAAAACTACATAAATAAATGGAATTGAGGTTGCATCATATTATTGATCATCTTTATAATGTTTTTCGTGAAAATGATGGAAAGGAAAATTGTGCTCAATTGTTAGATGAAGTCAATAAAATGTTTGGCACAAAATATTTGAATGATGAGCATTATTGTAATGTTGTTAGTATGAATTCTTTGAATATCCATGATGCTAATGATATGCAAAGCCATAAGCTTGGGGATGCTATGTTTGATGAAGATGATATTTATATTCCCCCAAGATTTGATGTTAAAATTTGTTATAATAATTGCATGCCTCGTATTTATGATGATTATAATGATGAAAGTGGATTCGAAGAGGTCATGACCTTATTTAATGATGAATCCACCATTTTGGATGAGGCTTCGATTGACTATGACAACAAGGTTGCTATCTATGATGATTATGGTGATGACATGTATGCTTTAAAGAATAATGATAACCATGAAACTTGTTATCATGCTTTTAATTTTCAATCACATCATAGTTATTTTGTTGAGTTTTCTCCCACTAGTATTGATGAGAATAAATTTGCTTATGTGAAGAGTAACAAAATTTCTAGGATTATGCATCATGAAAAGAGTGCCTTATGTGATGGTTATATTGTTGAATTTATTCATGATGCTACTGAAAATTATTATGAGGGAGGACCTTATGATTGTAGGAATTTCAACAATATCAAGTTTCCTCTCTATGTGTTGAAATTTTTGAAGTTATGCTTGTTTTTCCTTCCTATGCTAGTTGATTCTTGTTCCCATAAGTTGTTTGCTGAAAAAATCCCTATGCATAGGAAGTGGGTTAGACTTAAATGTGGTAATCATATGCTTCATGATGCTCTCTTTGTGTTTCAGTTCTTATCTTTTATGTGAGCACCATTGAAATCATCATGCCTAGCTTAAAAGTCATTCAAGAAAATCACTTGTTGGGAGACAACCCAACACTTTTACCTTCCGTTTTTGTGTGTTCACATGATTTGGCTATTGTAGTAATCATGTTTTATTGCTTTGGTTTCAATAAAGTGCCAAGTAAGACCTTTGGGATGGCTTATGGTGATAGTTGATTTGATCTTGCTGAAAACAGAAACTTTTGCGCTTAGGAAAACAATTCTCATTTTTAATAGAAGCGTGATAAAATGCTGACCTATCTCAAGAATCTTGTCTTTGATAGTACCAAAGTGAAATGGTTTGCTCTTTATCATACTGGCCTATCTCATGATGTTCCGTTAAATTTTGTGTGATTGAAGTTTTCAAGTTTTGGGTGAGATGTCGATATGAGGAGAATAAGGAGTGACAAGACCAAGGCACCCCAAGGTAATAGCCAAGGAAGATCCAAGCAACTAAGCTTGGGGATGCCCCGGAAGGCATCCCCTCTTTTATCTCCAACATTATCGGTAACCTCGCTTGGAGCTATGTTTTCATTCATCACATGATATGTGTTTTGCTTGGAGTGTAAATTTATTTTGTTGGAATTTTCTTGTTGTTATTTATAATAATGTTTTGCATCTTTTATTTCAATAAAAGTGACAATGATAGCCTTTGCCATGCTTATTTTGCAAGTATACATGTTGCTGTTTGAAAACATAATGTTTACCGCTGTTGCAAAAATTCCCTAGAAAAGTCAGAATGTGATAAAATGTTGAAACTTTTTGCAAAATAAGCTCTGATAAATTTTCTACAGGGTGGTAAATTTTCATACTCTTGCATTCTTTATAGACTGTACTGTTTTGGCAGATTGCTGTTATGTTTGCATTGTTTGCATATGTTTGCTTGTGTAATGATTCTATTTGAGGATAGGAATATTAAATATGCAAATTAATTTAGTATGCAATGTTGAATAATAATTTCAGTGATTTTCCATAGTAGAGAATGATAAGGTTTTTTCATTGGTTTATACTAACTTATCTCATGAGTGCTTGTTGAGTTTTGTGTTGATGAAGCTTCTGAGATTTAAGAAAACCGTGATAAGAGAGGAATTAAGGATACACAAAAGCTCAAGCTTGGGGATTCCCAATTCACCCCAAGATAATATTTCAAGAGGTCTCAAGTATCTATGCTTGGGGATGCCCTGGTAGGCATCCCAACTTTCTTCTTCAACAATTATCAGTTAGTATCGATTGAGCCTAAGTTTTTACTTCTTCACATGATGTGTGCTATTCTTGGAATGTCATTTTTTTTGTTTTTCTTGCTATTTTGATAAAATTCTTAGATCTGGAAGTTTTTTAATAAGAGAGAGTCCTCAATTAGCTACCCATTTACTTAACTACTCGCAAGATCTTCACTTATATCCTATGAGTAAATTGTTGAATAAATTGATTGTCATGAAGTTGAAATCATATCATGCCTAGTGGTAGCTTCACATTGGGTTTAGAAAATGAATATTTTGAGGCTTGACAATCACAATATTGGTCATACGAGCAATTCACAAATAATTAGTATAAGGAACAGAACTTTCACATGCAAATACACTATCTTGGAAATCTTTTGTGATTGTGAGCCCCCATCAAAATATTATATGCCAAAATGGTTGAAGTTGGACAAGGAGGACAACGTAATGGTTTATGTTTGTTCATATTCACATAGAAGTTTGTCGGCGTGGGAATGGGGGTCTCCGGACTTGCCTGCCTGCGGCCCACGGCATGGCTCCACCAGCGGCCTTGTATGGCCCATCTTCACCAGAAAACACTCAAGACCCTCGTGAGGGGCCAAGCCTCGCGAGGCAGACGGCGCAAGACCTCCTCGGGGGTGGCCTCACCAGGCTGGCTCGTGAGCAGCGGAGAGATCAAGGCAAGGGGCACCTCGCGAGGTTCCTGTGATGCAAGCCATGACGACCAAGGCCAGGCGGGCACCAGGAGGGCGCCAGCGTGCGTAGTGTCCTCATTTCCTCTTTGGTGCTAAAGAGGCGAGCGCAGGCGCGTAGTCTCGAGGCATCAAGCAAATGTTTGCATATCGATGCAACGAGACCAAGACCAGCAAGACGGCAGGACGGAGGTCACCGTGGAGCCCAGGACGGCGTCATCACCAGAGCCTTTGGCAGGGGAAGACCATCCTTTGTCAGGATAGCTTGTACTCGTTGTCCCCCTTCAAAACTGGCCGTTGTGGGATCCCTTCCCGCCTAATATTTTGGAGGAGGACCCGAGCCTCTATATATAGGGCAAGCCACCATCGTAGCAAGGGGGGCCGAGGAAAGGATCAGCACATCGAGAGAGAGAGAGAGACGATCCTCTACCGCATCAACTTACCAAGCACAAGAACACCTCTCCTCAGGAGGCTGTTCTTCCCTTGTAACTGTTCATCCTCAGCCCTAGAGGCAATCCACCACACCACACTGGAGTAGGGTATTACAACACATAGATGGCCCGAACCATTATAAATCTTGTGTCCCTTTGTTCTGCGAGTTTGACGCGCTAAGCCTTGAGATTGCGGTGAGGGCGTGAGCTAGAGGGGGGGAGAGATCTTCATGCGCACCCCAATGTTTGAACCTCAAGGGTTTTGTTGGAACCCGAAATCCGACATTTGGCGCGCCAGGTAGGGGTGCGCCGAAGCTTCTCTTCCATGGGCAGACCCGCCAACACTCGGCAGCGCCGATGCCCAGCAACCCGAGGCCTGACGCCGATCACTGGGCAGCCTGGCCATCCCGGGCGGCGTCATCCGCCCAAGAAGACCTCAACTCCACGCTCCAGGTGGCACGTGCATCGCCAAACGCCGCGGGGCGCGGGCCGCGTGGTCCGACGCCTCCCGCCCTTACCCCATGGTGCGCACGGGCCGCCGCAAGGGCCTAAGCTATGCCACGGCGACGACGCCGCACTCCCAACGGGAACAAGCGAACATGAGGGCCGCGCTCATAGTGGCGCAGGAGCTGCTGCGATGCCGACTGATGGAGATCGGTTGGGATGCATTGCTGGAGCGTGTTGCCGAGCTGTTGGACGCTGTAGCAAGGGGTGCACCACCTTTTTGCTCCTTGCTTATGCCCCAGGCTGCGGCCCGATCGCATGGTGGCCCTCGTCGCGCCCGCGCACCTCCAGGCGCACCAGGAGGTTTCGTTGGCATCAGCACAACCAGCGGTGACGGGCACCCAACCACACCTGTGCCTCCCCCAATGGGCGCAGGCGTAAGCATCGGCAACCATGGTTCCGACGGGATAACGCCCTACCATCCTGGTACGTCGAGCCAAGTGACATGGAGCATGGGGCACCTCAGCGAGGTTTCCAGGGCGACAGCCCCGGAGGCCTATGTGCCCCGCATGATGGACCAGGAGTACGCACCGGAAGATGGCCCCGGTTCATTCCTTGAGCCGGGCTGGGAAGAGAAGACACTAGAAGCTGGAGCCTTCCAGGAGCCACCCGGGAGCCTCGCCGGCCACACCAGCAACAACATCTATAGGGTACCACTGATCTCTCAGGAGCAGGCTTACGCTAAGCATGGGTCGCAAGTGAATCATGTCGCGGCGGTGGATGACGTCCCAAGTGCGGCGGCCCCCCTTCCACCAGGAGATGCACATTGGGGGCTGCGAGGGAGGGGCCGGAAGCAAGGCCCCTCCCCGCTTCGAGTGGAGCAAGGCGTCGCTCGGAGGTAGGTCCTCTGCCGGGGAGGCACTGGCGAGCCTTCCCCCCGGCAGAGGGCCCGTGGTCGCCGAGGGCACCGCTAGCGTCCCCTTTGCCCCTTAGCATTGTCTTGGTTTCTGGACGCCCCAACGGTGGTCGAGGGCGGTGCAAGGCGGGGCCCTGGCCTAGCGATATGAAGCAAGGCTCACGCCTGTGAAGGTCTCCGCTTGTGACACTCTCACGTAATAATGAGTGGGGCTGTACACACCCCGGAGTCTACGGAGTGCCGCCCTCGGGCCTCGGGGGCTCCCGCCCACGTCCTAGTGGAAGCACCATGCTCCGCGCTGGTCGTCGACATTGTTCCCCAATGACTATGCTCATGGCCTATGAAAGCACTTAGCTCAGCGCTGGTGAGAAGACTCGAAGACAAGAAGACTAGCTAAGTGCCGGACGCGGCCATTTGCTTTCAAGCTCTTTTCTGTAGCTCAGACATGCAGCTTTTGATCTTGAATTTGAAGTTGCATTTTCATTAATCGCGTGGGGCATCCTTTCTTGTTCGCGTTGATTTTGTGAGTTTCTAGATTTGTGTTTTGTTTGAGATTTACGACAGCTATCTTCTCCCCTTTTTCGAAAACCTCACCAGCGGGGGCTGGCAGCGGCGCACACGCACTACGCGTGCGTCTCGCCATTACTGGCGCTCGCTCCTCGCGAGGTCCTCTCAGGTGGACTGCTGGACCTCTCAGGAAACCGAAACCTCACGAGCTCATGAGGGGCTCCTCTCAGAAGGAATGCATGTCCACAACCGCCGAACCAGTTTGAAGCCCGGCTAAAGCAAAGTAAGTTACTGTATCAAGCCCGCAAGGGGTGTCGTCAGCATGCAACGGCACGCTTTAAGCCAAGCCTAAGGAATGAAGTGGTAGTCTATTTACATGAGGGGCTTCCCCTCTTCAAAATGCTCTTACATCGTGAGGGGCCGTACCCAAGCTTTTGTGTGCAGGTTCAAAATACAGGAGCTAGGGATCAGCTGGACATATCACTCGCCTCATCTCCCGAATCACTCCCGGACAGGCTGTTGGCGCCATCGCTGTCGCTGTCTCCACCGCCATCAGCCGCACCGCCATCGACCACACCGCCATCAGCCGCGCCTCCATGAACCACGTCGCCCTCATCCGCCACGACCACCACCGCGTCGTCATCAGAAGCAAAGGCCCTAACTAGGGCGTCCACGTTGTCGTCCACCCAGTGTGTGAGGTTGCCCCGGACGACCGCGGGCACTGGGGCAATGGCGGAGGCAAAATCAAAGTCAGGATTGGTGTTCAGGAGATGGCTGAAGACATGGGAGAATGCGCGCCTGAGAAGGCCTTGGCTCTTTTCGTCCACGAGCTCGCGAGCCCTCTCAACACGGTTCTCCAGGTGCGTTACCACATCAGCGAAGAAGCGAAGATGGCTGGCGGTAATCCTCGGCGTGGGGATGAGGGGCGTGCTCATCTCAGATGGTACCAACTGCCTGGTTGGCCTTCGTCCTGATGTTCCGAAGCATGGGAGCGTGCTCGCGCAGCAGGATCTGCCAGCAAAGTGCCTCCTCCCTGCTCTGCTGCACGAAGGACTCGGCGCTGACAACTCGTTGTTGAAGAGAGAGCATCTCGGCACGGGCGGAAGCCAGCTTGACCTGCACCGTGATCAGGGCAGCTGTGGCGGCTTTCTCGCGCTGTTCCGCCTCAGCCAGCCCTGACCTGAGGGCAGCGCACCTTCGGCTTCCACGAGCTTCAGCTTCAGGTCGTACCGGCCGGCAAGATCCGCGCGAGCCTCGGCCACCCTGCGGTCGACCTCCTCCAGGGCCCAGGCCTCGTGTGTGTCAATAGCATCCTCTGCTTGGGTGACTTGGCGCTCCCTCGTCTCCAACCGGTCGAGCTCAAGGCTGCGCTCCGTGGCCTCTAGCTACAGCGCTTCCTCGCGCCTCAAGATCTCCTCCTCGTCAGACAGGGCGCCCTTCATCGATGCCAGGGCAACTCTACACCCCTCCACCTGCTGCTCTAGGGAGGCATTCAAAGCCTGGAGCTCCCGCCTGCGCTCCTCGACGGCAGCGCGGCGGTTGTCCACCTCCCTGGCCTCCTCCAAGGCCCGGGCGCTGGCCTCTCGCGAGGTTGCCAGGGATGCCTCGGACTTCGCATCGGCGTGCTTGTGCTGGAGGCGCCCGAGGTTGATAGCCACCTTCAGGCGATGCCACTCCTCCACTAGCCGGAGGCCTTCAGCTTCAAGGCGAGCATCGACATCTGCGAGTTCTCCGCCGAGTCGGCCCATCGCGCCATTGCCTCCTGAAATATCTCGTGGCGGATGACACTCCGCCCGTGCGCAAGCTTAAGCGTGTAACCGGGTCCATGCCCCATAGCGGGGGTGGCCGACGGGATCCGAAGCGGCTCGCCCACCTCTAGCGGTGGGCTGGGGGCTGGCGCCTCCCGGGACACTGTCCGGGTTTCAGTAGCGGCCCAGATGGCTTGAGGCCCGCTGCTTGAAGAAGAAGCTAGGATTGAAGTTATCCAGCCACCGTCTATAACTATAGGAGGAGCCCTTGGCACACTTGCCACGCTCCAGGCGAGGCAATGAAGGAGAGATGGCGAAGGCGTGGGCTCAAGGCGCCAAGCTAACGTGTTTGCCTCTCCAGTCGACCTCGCGCCGGGTGCGGCATGATGACTTGGGGCGCTCAAGGCCAGCGGGGGGTTCAAAGCAGGAGGAGGTTGCTTCCCCGAAGACTTTGTGGCCTTGGCAGAAGGGACCCTGAGGAGCCACTAACAGGAGGGGAAGCAGCACTTGGGAAATCAAAAAGATAAGGTACTCACTCATCTATGGCGATATACTTCCTTTGCTTCAACGGCCGGAAGGCATTACTGTTGCAGCTGGGGGACCCTTTCCTCTTGCGGAGCGCCTCGAAGTCCAAACAGAGCCGGCCGAAGCATTGGACGTGGCAGCCAGCGCGGGGCGCAGTTGGTGAGGCTCCCGAGGAGGCGACCTCGGGAGTGCTGGGCTGAGGAGAGCCCCCGAGCATCGCCTCATGATGACCCGCTAGACCTTGGAAGCTTTGGCCTCAGGAGCAGCGGATTGCGTCGCCCCCTCAGCTGTCGCCCCAAGGCAAGAGTCACAGGCTCCCGGGGATGGCACTTCGAGAGCCTCAAGTGGTGCCGATGCCTCAGCGCCCACACCTCCGGCCTCCAGCGGAGCTCGTCGCCCTGCATCCGCTCTTGGGGCAAGCTTGGCGCTGGTGGTAGGGAGGGGAACCACGGAGACAGAGCTCTCGCGGGGCCCTTCAAGGCCAACTGGGCAAACCCACATTCATCGAAGGGGGGCATCTGCCCCGCAAACTCCACCCTGTTCGAGGAGTAGTACAGAAGACAGCCCTCCTGCGGCATGTCAGCTGGCAAGGGGTAGCCCATCAAGACCTCGAGCACCGTTCTTCATGCCTCAAGCGGAAGCCCCTCCTCCTAAAGCCTCATGCGATCCTGGCCGCCGGACAGGGCCCACATCGGCCAGGAATGGCGCTGGAGAGGGGCGACGCGGAGTCGGAGGAACTCCTTCATCACCATGGGTGCAGTCACGCTGAGATCTTTCAGCCTCTTCAACCGGAGCCAAACGAAGGCAAGGCGGGGGTCCGTGAGCTTCTCATGGCCCCAGCTGGAGCTAGGAATGACAGGCGCCGAAGGGGGCGAGAGCAGGGGGCTGAGCACACCGACGTCCACGAACACCCACCGTGTCTGAAACCCATTCGCAGATGGTGGGAGCTCAAAGTCAATCCCCGAGCCTGCCGTCGCAGCCATGGCCTGGAAGCTCGGGCATCCCGAGTGTTGTTGAGGATCGGTCAGGTGCAGCGAGAAGACATGGCGTAGTAGGGCCACAAAGGGGGAATGCCCACCATGGCCTCGTAGACGAAAGCAAAGACGGCAAGAAGGGAGACTGATTGGGGATCCAGGTGCAACATGTGGATCTGATAGTGGGAGAGCACGGCATTGAGGAAGGAAGAGAAAGGAGGAACCAGGCCGGCCCACAAGGCGTCGATGAAGAATGGAACCTCGGTAGCTATCCTATCGACGGAGGCGTGGTATGCGGGCCAGGGCATCGTCCTCCCCCATTCGTTGGAGTCAATGGTGAGCGCAGGGCAAACCTTGTCCATGGCTTCCTATTTGAGCACTAGTGACCGACCAATGGCGGGTTCAGCGGCTGTAGGTGACCCGGTTGAAGATTGAGACTTCTTCTTTTCCTTCTCCGTTTGCCGGGGCGCCATGTCAACGAGGAGCGCTGAGCTCGGGACAGATTGGAAGAGGAGGTTATTGTTCCGGAAACGCAGGTGAGTTGGAGGGGCGCGTCACCGGCAATCAGGGATAAATGTGTAAGTCACGGTGGCCGCCTAGCCAGGCGGATATCAAGGCTGCGTGAGGAAGCGGAGACGCCCACGTCCAATCGACTGAGACGCGTCAAACAAGGCCACAGGCTGGTGGGGCCCGCGGCGCTCCGCACTTGCCCCTTGGCTTTGCCTCGAAGCCAAGCCCGAGTGCGCCTTGTGCCCGGGGGCTACTGTCGGCATCCTAGGAACAGGGGTCCCCAGACTTGCCTGCCTGCGGCCCACGGCGTGGCTCCACCAGGTGCCCTGTACGGCCCATCTTCACTAGCAAACACTCAAGACTCCTGCGAGGGGCCAAGCCTCACGAGGCGGACAATGCAAGACCTCCTCGGGGGCGGCCTCACCAGGCTGGCTCATGAGGGGCGGAGAGATCAAGGCAAGGGGCACCTCGCGAGGTTCCTGTGATACAAGCCATGACGACCAAGGCTAGGAGGGCACCAGGCGGGCGCTAGCGCGCGTAGTGTCCTCGTTTCCTCTTTGGTGCTAAAGAGGCGAGCACTGGCGCAGAGTCCCGAGGCATCAAGCAAAGGTTTCCATATCGGTGCAACGAGATCAAGACCAGCAGGACGGCAGAACGGAGGTCACCGTGGTGCCCAGGACAGCGTCATCACCAGAGCCTTTAGCAGGCGAAGACCATCCTTTGTCAGGATAGGTTGTACTAGCTGTCCCCTTCAAAACTGGCCGTTGTGGGATCCCTTCCCGCCTAATATTTGGGAGGAGGACCTGGGCCTCTATATATAGGGCTAGCCGTCATCCTAGGAAGGGGGACCGGGGAAAGGATCAGCACATCGAGAGAGAGAGAGAGAGAGACGATCCCCTACTGCATCAACTTACCAAGCACAAGAACACCTCTCCTCAGGAGGCTGTTCTTCCCTTGTAACTGTTCATCCTCAGCCCTAGAGGCAATCCACCACACCACACTGGAGTAGGGTATTACAACACATAGATGGCCCGAACCATTATAAATCTTGTGTCCCTTTGTTCTCCGAGTTTGACGCGCTAAGCCTTGAGATTGCGGTGAGGGCGTGAGCTAGAGGGGGGAGAGATCTTCGTGTGCACCCCAGTGTTCGAACCTCAAGGGATTTACCGGAAGCCGAAATCCGACAAAGTTATATTGTCATAGGTCGTTCAACATGTGGTGCTTGCCCCCATCTTTGCCTCTCCACGAAAGCAGCCCACATGTCCCACCGCGAAAGGAGCCGACATGTCTCACCGCACGGAAGTAGCAGCACAGAGGTCCTGTCACGCCCCCGAAGCAGCACGGAGGTCCCACCGCACCGTCGATGCAGCAGACTGGTCCGGCAGCGCCGCAGAAGCAACAAAGATGTCCCACCGTGCCGTGAAAGCAGCAGAGTTGTCCAGTCACGCCACGGAGGCCTGGGAAAATGTCTCGCAGGCAGGCGACGACTCTTACAGGCGCATGCATGCGATCGTCGATAGCCAGATTGATCAGATCTCCGGCTGGGAGAGTTTGTAGGACGACATGGAAGCCTCATTTGAACAGGCTACCGGCATCATCCGGCAACTGAGGGAGGGCAATGACAGGCTCCGGGCAGAGCGCGACCTGCTGAGGGTGAAGATCGTCCGAAGTGCAGAGGAGCAGGAGGAGACCAATGCCTTGTTGAAGAGGACCGGCGTCATTGTCAAGAAACTTATGGACGAGAATGGCATGCTCGCATTGAGCGCCAAAGGCTGGTGGAAGAATCCACGGATGCTCCCAAGAAGCGTTTTGAGGACGACAGAGAACATCACCGCTGGCCGTGGAGAATGGTTCCCGCGGCCTGCAGCAACGCATCAAGAAAGTAGAGATCAACGAGCCAGATCGTTGTCTTCCTTCGTCTTTTGCCCTTGTGTATTTCGGGTGTCACCGCATGTGGCTTTTTTAATTACGTTCCTAATTATGTAAGACAATTATTATCCACTGTCGTCCTTATATATTCATCAGTCTTGCTATAAGTCACAGTAGATGCTATATAGGTCCGCCGGATCTTACAGCAAGATCCATGCAAAATTTTCTTTTCAGATTTTCTTCTTTCTCTCTTCAATCTTAGTCGAGTCAGACATAGCCACGCCATTAAACAGAAGCTCGGGCGCAATTAATGGAGAGGTGGGCGGCAGATGGAGGTCAAAGGGCTCTCCTCCTGATAAGCACGCGTAGGGGTCTGATCGCATGCCTCCCATACTCAAATATCTACCATGCACGGCGCCTCCTAGCTAATAAATAAGGGGATGTGTGGCGGCACGCAAATGGTAAGTAGAACGCCCACGGTTTCAGTAATACTTGTGTTTCTGATTGTAACGTGACATCACTTGTTCCAAAATCACTTTGTTGATTGTTAATGTGTGCGCCTTCGCAAATCGGATAGCAAAATTACCACAACATGTTGGTGCCATGTCATGACACCAAGCCAAGTTTCATGATTTACAAGAATTAAAAACCAAGTTTCTCAATGTTTCCGGCCGAGCCACGACGCCCAGATATTTGAATTTCATTCCCATTTCTTGCATGGGACCTAGAAATTTACCCGAGGACACACATGTGATTTTTCAACCAAGTTTGGTGCACTGGAGGATGTGCTTGTATTGCAAATTTGAATTATCCACACAATGGTGACATGTTCCCTCTTAGAACCACGAGCCTCCTTGAGAGAAGCTCTGATTTGTAAGAAGCTTATACCAAAACTTGTTCCGATTCAGCCAATTTTTTTTACCACAACATGGTAGTACCATGACATGACACCATGCCAAGTTTCATGATTTTCAGGCGTGTTTTCGATTTACAAGAATTTTAAACCCAAGTTTCTCAATGTTCTCGGCCGAGCCATGATGCCCAGATGTTTGAATTTCATTCCCATTTCTTGCATGGGACCTAGAAATTCACCTCATGACACAGATGTGATTTTTCAACCAAATTTGTTGCAGGGAGCATGTTCTTGTAGTTCAAATTTGAATTATGCACATTAAATGACCAGAAACTCAATTAATGTATAAAAAGGCCAAAC
The DNA here is from genome assembly GCF_003073215.2 of Triticum urartu. Classification (NCBI taxonomy): domain Eukaryota; kingdom Viridiplantae; phylum Streptophyta; class Magnoliopsida; order Poales; family Poaceae; genus Triticum; species Triticum urartu. The sequence continues at coordinate 447,988,602 of NC_053023.1, read as the reverse complement.
GAACCCAGAATAATTCCCAAATTTGACAAGCACTCATGTAGTTCTATGTTGCCTCTGTAAAGAAACTCAAGGGGGGCAACGTATATCGTTTTGCACTCAAAGGTGACACATTCCCTCTCAGAACCACGAGCCTTCTTGAGAGAAGCTTCAGTTTGCAAGAAGCTTATACCAAAACTTGTTCCAATTCGGACCAATTTTTTACCACAGCATGTTAGTTCCATGACATGATACCATGCCAAGTTTCATGATTTCCAGACAAGTTTTGGATTTACATGAATTTAAAAACCAAGTTTCTCGATGTTCTCGGCCGAGTCACGACGCCCAAATGTTTGAATTTCATTCCCATTTCTTGCATGGGACCTAGAAATTCACACAAGGACACACATGTGATTTTCAACCAACTTTGGTGCACCGGAGCATGTGCTTGCAGTTCAAATTTAAATTATGCACATTAAATTTCCAGAAAATCAATTAATGTATAAAAAAGGCCAAACGAACCCAGAATAATTCCAAAATTTAACAGGGCACTAATATAGTTCTATGTTTCCTCTGTAAAGAAAATCAAGGGGAGGCAGCATATATCATTTCGCACACAAAGGTGACACGTTCCCTCTCGGAACCACGATGCTTGTTGAGAGAATCTCCAGTTTTGCAAGAAGCTTGTACCAAAACTTGTCCCAATTCAGCCAAAAATTATACATATGAAAACATGATTTAGGTTATCCTGAACATCTCACTACCTAGATCAATGTACTTTGATTTGAATACAACAGAAAATGGACACAAATATTTGAATTGGAGATCGTACGGTACATGTAGTTCATAGTGAAACATGATTACTGCTATATGCATGTTTTTTGTTATCAAGATAATATTTAAATGATGGTATAACTTGACAACAATCATATTCAAATAAGGAAAATTGATTCAAATTTAGTCCATATGGTAGACGACAATATATATATGTTCATAGGGTGGAGTAAAATGTTGATATATGATGGAAGATCAAAATGTAGGACTACATCCATTATAAACCGCAAGCTCACCTAATGATATATTTGAATTCAACATAACGTGGATTCAAAAATTGAAATTCGAGATCCTGGCATTTGTAATCATATAAAAAGGGACATGACTCTTTCTTTTGGTGGGAATTGATTTGTTTTTTGTTGTTGTTGAGGGAAGTGTGAATCGACTTGGTATTGTATAGGGTAATTTTGTTCTCCCGATTTTTTCTACATTTTTCTTGTAGTTTTTTCAATGGCATTTATAGCAATATAGTAAAAGGGGACATGACTCTCTTGTGTCTTGTATGAATTGTATTTTTGTACACGTTAAGTTTGTTCTGCCGAACATGGAATCCACGCCTTGTTATCCTAAAATTTTCAAGCTCAAGTATCTTTTGTCTCATCTGCTTTGAAACTCCCGCCTCTTCAACCCGCGCCATGCCTTGTTATCCTAAAATTTCGACATGCGCGAAAACTCTCTCCTCATCCAAAATCGGTCTCGCAGCCCAGACCCACGAAATCACCCTTCTGCCCCTCAGTCGGAAATGTCGGCTCGACGTCGCGTGGTCAAAACCGGTGGGGGTACACTGGTAACTTACCCTACATTTCGGATAAGCACGTCCCTAAGCCATTGGTTCCCTACCTTCCCCTTCACCCCCCCATTTGTACACCGAGGCCGTCAAAACCCGCGAAACCCCATGCTCCTCCGTTGGCCTCCCGACCGCCGCCCAGCCGGAGACTCTTCCCCGACGATGTCGTCCACCGCAACAGCTCGCCGTCCCTCATCCACCACACCGGATGAGGATCCATCATTGATCTCATCATCCCACCGGATCAGCCGCCCCGTCCTCCACCTCCAAGGAGCCGCCCCAACATTCGCCTCGTCTATCGTGCCACCTCCATCCCCACAGTGCCGTGTTGACTTGCCCCACCGGAACCGCAACACCCTCACCAATTCCTCCAATGAAGCCGAGGCCAACTTGGCACCACCAAGGAGGTTCTGCACTCACCGCTACATTTTATCTTTTATTTGATCTCACGGGGATGCCGGTGCTCGATACCGAGCAGCCATGGTGGGTCTCCATTGACGGCGCCGTCGCCGGCCACTTCATCCACGGCATCTCTTCCCCATGTCATTGCTTCCTCGGAGGCGACTTCCACACCTGCACTAGCTGCAGCTGCTCCGGCTCTCGCTCGCGCTGTGACTCTGTTCTTGCTGTCGGTCACGCTGCTGCACTACTCTTGCTCTCGTTCATGCTGCTGCTCTGCTCTGCTATTACTGGTGGTCGCACTGCTGCTTCGCTCTTGCTCTCATTCATGCTGCTTCTCTACTCTTGCTCTCGTTCACGCTGTTGTTGCTGCTGCACGACCTCTGGCAGCTACGTGAGTTGCTGCTTTAGCACTCGCTCATAGTGCTGCTGCACGACTTGCTCTCTACTAGTGCATTCCCTGCTCAAGCGTCTGTTGATTTAGATCACTGCTTCTCTACAACTAGTGCTCAAATGCCCTAAACATCTATTGCAATGCTCTGCTACTAGTTCGATCAGTTTCGACAGTAAAATTCAGTTTTGACTGTAAAGTTCAGTTTCTTTTGTTAAGTTCAGAGTGAAAAGTATTTACATCATCTGTCGGAGCGGATGTGGCGCGGCTGATGTGTTTTACATCTAGCACTTTTTGGTGATGTATTTTACATCATCTATTGTAGATGATATTAGAGTCCCACTTCAGATTAACGTTGCCTGTCTTGTCCTGCTTCAGCCTTGCCGCCGTACACCTTAGTGGAGCTGCTCCAACGATGGAACCATCCATCACAACGGAGCAGTACCCTTGGCACCGTTTCTAGAGGCCTCAAATCTTCTTCCCTGCGTCCGACAGTCACACCAGCATCACCATCCTCCATGTCCAACCCAATGATGTTGAGGTCGACAAGGCTATGCCAAAGAGGTTGTACACTCGTCGCATCACTTTGTTACTCTGCATTCATGTCAAACCCTCACGGGTCCTTTGCTATGGAACTACTATGGTACTACTATTCGTGCATCTGGTTAGAAGGAGTGGAGCAAAGCAAAACTGGAGGATTTTTTTTCCTTTGGTGTCCCTTTCACAGAAAAAAACGAAGGAATCTTAATATCCACTTGGACATCCTTTTCTAATTAATATGCATGAAGAACAGGACTAATCGCATTACTGACATAATAGGATTCTTATTTTTTCTGTAGCGACCCGACCTCAGACGGTCAAGCCTCTATGTACCTGTGACATCCCTGGATCGGTATGCTGGAACACATAGTACATCAATGTATAGATCAAAGTGCAATCACACGTATAATCAATGTAAAACTGATATATACCTCATAAATCTCAACGGAAACAATTAATCGGGTGTGGAGTCCCATCAACACTATCGGCAGGTTGAGTGTAGACGGTAACCCAACAATGAAACTTACTCGTCGTAGAAATAATCCTGCAACATGATATGTTGCAGCCGTGTAGGTTAGTACATTGAATGTACCGGCAAGATCACAATAAGAGAAAGTAGATGATAAAATTATTCTATATGCAATATGGCTTTATGGCTCTGGGTCTAAGTTTTGTGTGCATAAAAGATGGTTTTATTTTCCCTACATCAAAGGAAATAACTGGAGTCTCTACTACAGAGTTTTCTATCATGACATGGTTCCACCAACAGATGTCTCATAGCCCAAAATCATCATAAGTTGCCCACATTTAAATTTTCGATCCGGTGTTGAGAGTTCCGATATAGATCCAAGTCCAGATGCTCAAATTGTCCGTAACCGGGGACACGCCTAATCGATTAGGTTTTACCCCTCTGCAGAGGTTTGTACACTTTACCCGCAAGATTCGATCCCCCTTTTTACATTCTCGGACTTCAGGGTGTTTGAGAATAAGACAACCGAAACATGGTCTTACGAAGAGTTCCCCTGACCACTGTCCGGTGCTCATCCAATCCTATCGTAGTTCTACATCTGCTAGCACCGTCCCAGCTAGAGTCACAACTAAGGTCAACCAAGCCAGAGCCCATAGTGACTCGCAATTGCACATGTAAGCTTCCAGGCATGAAGTATTCTTTCGTCTCTTTGAGTCCGGGTGAAGCTTTCCGCAAGATGTCATGGCGCTTCTCCATGCATCCCGGCCATCCATTGGTTGCTCCAGCGTACCCATCAAATCCGTCCTTCACCCAGTAGTGTGTATTGAATTCTTGTCTCGAGTCTTGAAATCTTGAGGTCTTGAAGTCTTGAGGTCCTGAAGATGAAGTCCTTGCAGATGCCATCATGGAGCTGTCGTCATTGACGTAGAGTCCTCCATTCTCACACCACTCCCAAGCACTCATACCAACCCCGTCTACTATAGCGTAGCATTGAAAGTAAACAACGTGCCGGGCTAATAACAGGGAGATGGGTTCCTACCTCATGCATTCTACTCAACTACAAGATTCAACAACACTACTGGAGGGATTGTTGCAAAGATGCCACTAAATTCAATAAAAACATAGGTATGAAAGCATGGTCAAAGTGAACTTGCCTGGTATTACTTGACGAAGATAGTAACGCTCTCGAAATCTTTGATAAACTATTCGTCACTCCAAGAAAATCTATATAGTCAAACATTGTATTCACATAAGCAATAGTCCTAGCAACCAGTACCAGCAATCAAAGTAACAATCAGAATGAAAAAGAGAAAACCACAATGAAATCAATGAAACCAAATAGAATTCAAAAGAAAACTTAAAGAAAATGAGGAAGAGAGCAACTCACAAAATAACAGTCAATACTCTCATAACAACACTAAATTATTCTAGATAACTCTTCTACAATAAACAAAAATACAATTCTAATGAAACAATAGAAAATAATTGACTAAAGCATTTACTAGCAATAAGAACTAGTATGATAACTATTTTTATCAACTATCACCATGAATTAAACAAACAAATACTAAAATAGTAGCTAAACACTAATAAATAACTACAAAATTTCATCTACTATAGTCTAACAAAAACATATGACAACATGTAAAAAATTACAAAAAGAATTAACAAAAAATAATTAAAAACACTAACTATATGACTAACATAACTACATAAGCAAAACAGTACTGTTATTGCAATAAACCTAATTTAAACCAAGCTAAAAATTATTCACTATATGCTACTGGATAGACAATACAACAACAAAACAGTAGCAAAAAGAATCAATCAAAAATCTATTCTAGAGTTAAAACTAGAGCCAAAACAGTGTTTTAAGAATATTTGAACTAATTCAAATTTAAACTATGGAAATTTGAAAACTAAGTGCACCGCCAAAAACTTCATAAAATTTTGAAACTAATGCAAAAAGAATCACTCAGTTTGGGTTAAAAACCTAAAAGATATTGAATTTCTAAAACAGAAACTATTTCTAGAAATAGAACAGAAAACAGGAAAAAAAATCATATCTAACGGACAGGGTACGCGTGGCGCGCTGCTGTTTGTCCCAAGTTGTGGCCGAGAAGTCGTAAGCGAGCGGACGACCTCGGCATAAGAAAAACGGCCCGACCGACGGCTAAACAAGAAAACCGAAGTAGTTTGGTTCGACCTAGACCGGGTTAAACCGGACCAAATATTGATCTACTTAATAAAAAACTAACTGTTCGCGTAGATCTAATCCAGACCATTGATTGCAGATCAGACGGTGTAGGGCACGCAGGGCTTACAGCGGGTCAGCGGCGATGGGACGACGGCCACGGTGACTCGAGCGGCGGCGGTGCAGCGACTCCGGTGGTCTGGGGCGATGGCGAAGGCGTCGGGGCGATGCGGTGGAGTGAGGCGGAGACGGTGATGATGTCGGGGTGGCTCGGGAACAGCGGAGATGATGAGGCCGATGCGGGCGGCGGCTCGAGTGAGCTGTAGTGCAGCAACAGGCTTCGAGCTCGGGGTCGTCGACGTCGGCGGGTCCTAGACGGAGAGAAGATGTCAGGCGGGTGCGGGAGGTCGAGGGGGTTCAGATGGCGGAGTTTGGTGGCAGGGGGGAAGCTCACTGGCAGCGGGCGGTGAGGGTGAACGGCAGCGGCCAAACGAGATCGAGACGGTGGTGGCACAGGCTACAGTGGGTTTTAGGGTAGGGTTTTAGGGGGGGTCGGAGGAGGAGGGGTTGAGCTTTATATAGGGCATGTTCTTGGACGAGGGGGCGAAGCGCGAGCGCGATCCCGAGAGGATCGGGGCGATGGGGGCGCTCTGGCGTGCTCCGGTGTGGCAAGGCGTGGAGCAGGGGAAAGAAAGGGGTGGGACCCGCGGGTCTGTGGGAGAGAGAGGGGAGGGGGCGAGCGGGCCACCGGGCGGTAACGACTTCGACCTGTGCGGGGCTGGCTGGGCCGAAAGGCCAGGTGGGCCGGCCTGGTAAGGTGGGGCAGTGGGCTTCGGGTTTTTTAATAAAACACTGGCAAGACAAATACAACAAAACACAAATAAAATAAATAAAAGTATTATATATGCATATAATGTATCTAATTGTTCAAAAAACGAAATCCTAAAACATGAACTATTTTACAAACTTAAATAAAGTTCACACAAAATTACAAAATTCAAACAGTGCTACTATTGCACTAAAAATTCAATAAAATTATTTTAAAACACCAAAATATCTCAAATTTCTTTTTCTCCGATTTTCTAATGTAGGGAATCATTTTACCCTATTTTCCATATATTTTATTCCGGAGAAAAATAATTTGGATAAAAACCAAATAACGCCAAATTGAAAAAGGGTTTCAAAATAAATTCAAAAGAATTTTCAATTTGATTCTTTTAAACTTAAAACTAATATTTCACATAATTGGAAGAAGTCATTTCATCTTCTCTCATGAAAATCATTGAGTTGCATAAAGTTTCTGAATTTGAATTATTTCCAAATGGAATTCAAATCTTTTTCAAATCCCTTGTCATTTCAAATGGAAGAGGTCATGATCTCTTCACTCTAGGGTTTTGCATTGGAAATGAATTTGAATTCATGGGCATCAAAATGCAAAGTGAGAATTTGGGAAACTCATTTCATTCCCTCTCATTCAACTTTCAAAAAGTTTCGAATTTCACTCAAATTCACACAATCAAGCACAGAACGTTCAAACAAACAATCATAATTATTTATTTAATATAACATTCCAAAATTTAGAATTTTGGGATGTTACAAACCTACCACACTTAAAATGAATCCTGTCCTCAAGATTCAAAGAGGCTAGCAAGAAAAGGTTAGGGTTTGGGGGTCTTCTAGCAAATCCATTGTTCGGAGAGGTCTCGGGTGCTACCACACTTAAAAGTATGGTTACGGTTCCAACAATACTCGTGTACTCCATCCTTGGGGTTGAAGGGGTCAGTCTTCTCATATCTTCGGAATAACTCCAATACTAAGGCTCTTCTGGTAGGGGCATAACCTTTTCCTCCAATCTTTGAGTCCTTTCAGTCATGGTAAGTTTCTTCTGAGACTAGGTCTTCTCAGCTGACAGGTCTGCCGCCAATACTAAACAACTATCGAGATTCTCATGGTGGTCAAATTTTTTTGGTTCCTACAGGAAATTGGTCTTGGTTGAATCTCACCGTACATCCTACAATTGGCATTGGTTGCCTGTACAGGGTTCCATTGTCCTACCATTCTATGGTTTAAATAGAGTTTTGACATCGTCATCTCTCTACTATGGTCAAGTCACTCAGATTTACCAATCCAAATAGCAAGAGCAAATGATATGAGTAAGTCGGTATGGTTACCAATCCATTCCAAACCCAGATCATTACCCTATATAAGGTTTAGCGAATCTCGCAATTTTAACACTCGGGCATTCTCACAAGCATTGCAGAATTTCTCTTGCCCTCGAACTAGGTTCGGGTAATTCCATTGTTTCTGCAAGCTGAACAAGACGTCTATCATTTCATCACAACTTTGGGGTTTTCATATCCTCCTAAGAAACGCGCGTTGACGAAAAAACAACTTCTTCCAAATTTCTTCCTCCAACAAGGTAGTGCTTGCTCCATATTAATTCCCTGGGCCTGTGGTTTATGGGCCCACTTCAACACATGTATAGCTTTAACTCATCACGGGGTTACTATTGTTCCATAATTCATCATTACACATCCTTTAAATCCAATATTATTTCGTTCCTTTATACTCTTGAGGCAACCAACATCTCGAAATAAAACTCATACTCATTTTGTCCAAACTCCACCCTGCATAATAATTTTTCCTTTCCATTGGTCAAGTGTCCTCATAGGGTACTACCACCATTAAAATGAAATTCACCAATTCATCCATAAACCGTATTTCTCATGTCCTCGAAACTGGTCCAAAATCTTTGTTCATAGAGTAAAAACTCATACAATATGACATATGAAATAATAACACATTAACTTTATTGATTTCATGAATCCATTACAAACTCCGAGGCTTCGATTACATAATTCAACTCATCAAACTTATGAAAAAGTTTGCTTTCTACTACTCTTATTATCCATATTAAAATCTCAACTACTCAGCTCCAACTTTCATCTGATCTGAACATTCCCTAGCGAAATGTCCTGCTTCCTTGCAGCGAAAACAAATGACTTCCGACATGTCTCGGGGCTTCTTTGTAATTATGTAGGCTCGTTGGGTTCTAGGCTTATTTTTGGGACATTTACTAGCGTAATGACCTAAATCCTTGCACCTGTAACAAGTGATATGAGTCAGGTCCTTCTCTGCAGAAATTGGGTTGTTCTGGGGATGCGTTCATTTTCTCTTCCTGGATTTCTCCGTAATGATCAAAGCTTCTATTTGTTGAGGGTCAAACTTCACTTCTGCTGTCGGGAAGTTTGTGAGATACTCTTGGCTTTCCTTATTGCAATACTCTGAAAAATGTCCTTCTTATCCACATGAGTAGCAGGCTTGGGTGAAAAATCTGTTTAGGCCTTCACCATCAGGGTCTTCAATAACTTCCTTCATCGTAGGCTCTTCTGAATTTTCCCTGAGGGTTTCTTTCACGACTTCTTTCTGCTTCTTGGTAGTTTCTTGTACCTTGGGGTAAATGTGACAATGACCAGGGTAGTGTGTAGTTCCTTCACACAGGAAACTAGTAACTTGCCCAGTCGGGCACTCTTCGGCTAGGTGATTCTCCTCACAATGAGGGCATCCATCCTTGTGTTCCTCCTGGGTGTGTCCTATTTCTCCACATATCTTGCATGCACAAGTTTGCTTCATTTTACTGTCACCGGGCTTCTGGATAAAACAAGACCTCAGTAGAATCGTCTTTAATTCTTCCCAAGAATTTGCTCCATTCCATCCTTGTATAGCTTGATGTATCTCTCGCCATGTTGTAGCACCTTGTGTAATGCATCGTAAGGTGTATGGAATCATATACTCTCCTTCAATAGGGTGCTCCTTCATGCGATCTTCCATGTTCCGCATCCATTCTGCTACCTCCGGTTGTGTCATCGATCTCAGAAAAACAACTCCATCTTCATTCATGATCTATTGGGTCCATGGGTTTTGGGATAAGTTACAGAAGATAGAGGGAGATACACGCAATACAAACAATAGTTTTGAAGAAACGGGTTATATTTTGTGTCTGTCAAAAAACATCAAACAAATGACAAATGACAAATCACCGTATCTAACGTGAGTATATAACAAGGTTTTGGTCGTCTAAAGTCAAATAATTCCTCGGAGTCTTCAAATTCTTCATGTCTTTGCAGTCTTCAACTGTTGTAGCTTCAACTCTTCTAATCCATGGTGAAATCCTTTTACTCTGAAGAGGTCATTGGTTGTCTGATATCTTGTCATTCTCAGGGTGGCTTCAGTTGATCCTTAGAGTGGTCGAAAGGGAATACTCTAACTATTTGAGGTAAGAGGGACTATTTGATAAAATCGGAAAAGATGAGAAGTAAGAGCCTTTTTGAAAATAAAGTTTTAGAGATATCCCATCCTAGGGGCTTTCTAGTTTCTAGGGTCACATCCTATGGTCAACTGATGTCTACTACGCAGCTTTATTCTTGTAGACTCGTGTTGGGCCTCCGAGCGTAGAGTTTTGTAGGACAGTACCAATTTTCCCTCAAGTGGATGACCTATAAGGTTTATCAATCCGTGGGAGCTGTAGGATGAAGATGGTCTCTCTCAAATGACCCTGCAACCAAATACAAGAAATATCTTGTGAACCCAACACACACAATACAATGGTAAATTGTATAGGTGCACTAGTTCGGCGAAGAGATGGTGATAAAAGTGTAATATTGACGGTAGAAATATTTTTTTACAATCTGAATAAATAAAAGCAGCAAGGTAGCAAGTAGTAAACGGGCACAAAAACGGTATTGCAATGCCTAAAAACAAGGCCTAGGGTCCGTACTTTCGCTAGTGCAACCTCTCAACAATGCTAACATAGTTGGATCATATGATTATCCCTCAAAGTGCAATGAAGAATCACTCCCGAGTTCCTATTAGCGGAGAACAAAAGATAGGAATTGTTTGTAGGGTACTAAACCACCTCAAAGCTATTCTTTCCATTCGATCTATTCAAGAGTTTGTACTAAAATAACGAAAAGCTATTTTTCCGTCGATCTATCCTAGAGTTTGTATTAGAATAACACCAAAGCATATTAATATTCATAATACTCAATCCACACAAGGAACTATTAAGATACCCCAAAGTTTCTACCGGAGAAAAACGTGCATCAACCCCTATGCATAGATTACCCCAATATCACCACGCGAATCCACGAGTTCAACGCCATAACATATATCAAGTGAATCAATAAGATACCCCAATTTTCACCTCAAGTATTCATACCGCAAGACATATATCATGTGTTCTCATCTCTGAATATTCAATCCGACAAGACAAAACCTCAAAGGGTAAAGATTTAATTCATCATAACAAGAGTATATAGGGTAGAAACATCATATGATCCGACTATATTAACAAAGCCCATTATATAGATCACGAGACATAGAGAGAGAGAGACAGAGAGAGAGAGAGAGAGTGATCAAACACATAGCTACTGGTGCAAACCCTCGGCCCCTAGGTTGGACTACTCCCTCCTCATCGTGGTGGCCGTTGGGATGATGAAGATGGCCACCGAAGATGATTCCCCCTCCGGCAGGGTGCCAAAACGGTTCTAGATTGGTTTTCGGTGGCTACAGAGCTCTGTGGTGGCGGAACTTCTGATCTAGGTTAGCCCCGAAGGGTTTCGGAATATTTGGGAACTGATAGTGCAAAGAGGGGGTGTGGGAGGCCACAGAGGTGTGTACAACCCACCTGGGCACGCCAGGGGGGCCTGGTGCGCCCTGGTGGGTTGTGCCCCCCTCGGGGCACCCCTAGGTGCAGCTCTAGCCTAATGGGTTCCTTCTGGTCCAAAAAAAATCTCCGTAAAGTTTCGCGGTGTTTGGACTTTGTTTGATATTGATTTTTTGCGATGTAAAAAACAAGCAAAAAACAAAAACTGACACTAGGCACTGGGTCAATAGGTTAGTCCCAAAAAAATAAATAAAGTTGCTATAAAATGATTGTAAAACACCCAAGAATGATAAAATAACAACATGAATACTTCATAAATTATAGATACGTTGGAGACGTATCAGCATCCCCAAGCTTAATTCCTACTCGTCCTCGAGTAGGTAAATGATAAAAAAATAATTTATGAAGTGTGAATGCTAGCAAAGTGCATAAGTTTGATCAATGATAATTTCAATCACTTTTCTTAGCATCATAACAACAATTCTTTCTTATGAAACTTCTCATGTTATAGTAGCGACGAATTCACATGTTAAGGTTCAAACAATGAATTCTCTTGAAACCCAACAACCTATGTTCTTAGTCACCAAGATTGCAATTCAACTTATTCAACAGAGTTTAAGTAAGAGCTCCACATACTCAACCATCATATAGTCTTCTATGATTGTTAACACTCACCTTGTACACATGAGCAAAATGTTTCAACTGGACACATAGAAAGATAGGGGCTTATAATTTCGCCTCCCAACATATTCACCTCAAGGGTGATGCCAAGAGTAATAACTCATGCTACCCATATCCAACTGGATATATGTGCCTAGATCTTTCCTCACCACATGATGCTTGCCAAAAGAGAAAAATAAAAGGTGAATAGAGAGAAAAACTTTGACTCTTTGCATAAAAGTAAAAGATAGGCCCTTCGTAGAGGGAAGTAGGGATTTATAGAGGTGCCAGAGCTCAAAGCGAAAAACTTAGAGATAAAAACATTTTGAGAGGTGTATCCATCCCACCAAGGAAAACGACTTAGAGTTCCCAACACTTTTCATGCTAGATATATCATAGGCGGTTCCCAAACAGAAAATAAAGTTTATTCCTTTTTCCACCATACTTTCACTTTCCATGGCTAACCGTATCCACGGGTGCCCTCCATACCAACACTTTCCAAGGAATTTATTATTTGACAACATAAAGTAAATTCATTTTTGCATTTTGGGACTGGGCATCCCTAATACCCTTGCCTTACTCTCGTGCAATGATAAGTGAATAAACACTCATCATGAGAATAACACATCTAGCATGGAAAATATTAGCCACCCCTCACTGCCTCGCGAGTGGTACGAGCACACAAAAGAGAAATTTATTTTGAAAAATAGAGATGGCACATACAAATTTTCTTAGAACGGCAAAAGAATACCGCATATAGGTAGATATAGTGGACTCTTGAAAATAAGATTTGGTTATAAGGGTTTTTGGATGCACAAGTAGTATCTCTACTTGGTGCGGAATTTTTGGCAAGCAAAGATGGGGGCAAGCACCACATGTTGAAGGATCTATGACAATAGAACTTCTATGTGAATATGAACAAACATAAACTAGTACGTTGTCTTCCTTGTCCAACCTCAACAATTTTGGCATATAATATTTTGATGGGGGTCAAAATCACAAAAGATTTCCATGATAGTGTATTTATATGTGAAAGTTCTCTTCCTTATACTAATTATTCGTGAATTGCTTGTATGACCAATATTGTGATTGTCAAGCCTCAAAAGATTTCACTTTCTAAACCCAATGTGAAGCTACCACTAGGCATGATATGATTTCAACTCCATGATATTCAATTCATTCAACAATTTACTCATAGGATATAAGTGAAGCACAAGAGTAAATGACAAGCTACTCCAAAAAGATATAAGTGAAGATCAAATGAGTAGTTAAGTAAATAGATAGCTATGTGTGGACTATCTCTTATTTAAAACTTTCATATCTAAGTATTTTATTAAAACAGCAAGCAAAACTAAAATAAAATTACATTCTAAGAATAGCACTACTCATGTGAAGAAGCAAAAACTTAGGCTCAACCGATACTAACCGATAATTGTTGAAGAAGAAAGGTGGGATGCCTACCGGGGCATCCCCAAGCTTAGATGCTTGAGACTTCTTGAAATATTATCTTGGGATGCCTTGGGAATCCCCAAGCTTCAGCTTTTGTGTCTCCTTAATTCTTCTCATATCACGGTTTTCCTTAATCTCAAAAGCTTCATCCACACAAAACTCAATAAGAACTCGTGAGATAAGTTAGTATAAACCAATGCAAAAACCTTATCATTCTCTACTGTAGCAAATCACTAAAATTAGTATTCAACATTGCATACTAAATGCCTCCGCATATTTAATACTCCTATCCGCAAATAGAATCATTAAACAAGCAAACATATGCAAACATAACAGCAATCTGCCAAAATAGTACAGTATGTAAAGAATGCAAGAGTATCAATATTTATTCAACTCCAAATATTATGAAATTTACCACACTGTAGAAAATTTATCAGAGATCATTTTGCAAGAAGTTTCAACATTTTATCACATTCTGACTTTTCTAGGGAATTTTTGCAACAATGGTAAACTTTTTGTTTTCAAACAGCAACAAGTATACTTGCAGAATAAGCATGTCAAAGGCTATCATTGCCACTTTTATTGAAATAAAAGATGCAAAACATTATTCTAAATAACAGCAATCAAATCCTAACAAATTAAATTGATGCTCCAAGCAAAACACATGTCATGTGACGAATGAAAACATAGCTCCAAGTGAGGTTACTGATAGTGTTGGAGATGAAAGAGGGCATGCCTTCCGAGGTATCCCCAAGCTTAGGTTCTTCTCACTACTTATTCTCCTCATATCGATATCTCACCGGAAACTTGAAAACTTCAATCACACAAAACTTAATGGAACTTCATGAGATAGGTTAGTATGATAAAGAGCAAACCATTCCACTTTTGGTAATGCCCAAGAAAAGATTCATAATTTTTCTCATACAATACCTACTGTATCATATCATTTTTACAATTTATTTTGAGCAATATAAGCCATAGGAACTAGAAAACAAGCAAACTATGCATTGAAAACAGAATCTGTCAAAAACAGAACATCCTATAGTAATCTGTACTCAAACCATACTTCTGCTACGCCAAAAATTCTGAAACATTAGGACAACCTGAGATTAGTATATTAATATTCTGCAAAAAGAATCAACTGAAATGCACTCTTCTATTTAAGACTAGAATTATTTTCGTGAGCACAAAGGTTTCTGTTTTTCAGCAAGATCAAAGTAACTATCACCCAACAAGATCCTGAAGGCTTTACTTGGCACTTTATTGAAGCAAAAGCAATAAAACATGATTACTACAGTAGCCTAATCATGTAAACACACAAAAACAGTAGGTAAAAGTGTTGGGTTGTCTCCCAACAAGCGCTTTTTCTTTTATGCCTTTTAAGCTAGGCATGGCGATTTTGACGATGCTCGCATAAAAGATAAGAATTGAAACATGAAGAGAGCATCATGAAGCATATGACTAGCACATTTAGGTCTAACCCACTTCCTATGCCTAGGGATTTTGTGAGCAAACAACTTATGGGAACAAGAATCAACTAGCATAGGAAGGCAAAACAAGCATAACTTCAAACATTTCAACACATAGAGAGGAAACTTGATATTATTGCAATTCCTACAAGCATAAGTTCCTCCCTCATAGTAATTTTTAGTAGCATCATGAAGAAATTTAACAATTAAAGCATTCTTTTCATGACACAAAAGCATAGAAAACTTATTACTCCCCACGTAAGCAAATTTCTTCTCATTAATATTAGTGGGAGCAAGCTCAACAAAATAACTATCATGAGAGTGAAAATTAAAATCATGATGACAAGTTTCATGGTTATCATTATTCTTTATAGGATACATGTCATCACCATAATCATCATAGATAGCAACTTTGTTATCATAGTCAATTGAAACCTCTTCCAAAATAGTGGATTCATCATTAAATAAGGTCATGACCTCCCCAAACCCACTTTCATCAATATAATCATCATAAATAGGAGGCATGCAATCATTATAACAAATTTGCACAACAAATCTTGGGGGACTAAAAATATCATCTTCATCAAAAGTAGCACCCCAAAGCTTATGGCTTTTCATATCATTAGCATCATAGGTATTCAAAGAATTCATACTAACAACATTGCAATCATGCTCATCATTCAAATATTTCGTGCCAAACATTTTACTGACTTCTTCTAACAATTGAGCACAATTTTCCAAGCCATCAATTTTAAGAAAGATATTATAAAGATGATCAATAATATGATGCAACCTCAATTCCATTTCTTTTTGTAGTTTTCTTTTTATAAACCAAACTAGTGATAACACAAGAAACTAAAAGATTCGGTTGCAAGATCTAAAGATATACCTTGGAGCACTCACCTCCCCGGCAACGACGCCAGAACAGAGCTTGATGTCTACTACACAACTTTATTCTTGTAGACTCCTATTGGGCCGCCAAGAGCAGAGTTTTGTAGGACAGTAGCAATTTTCCCTCAAGTGGATGACCTAAGGTTTATAAATCCGTAGGAGGTGTAGGATGAATATGGTCTCTCTCAAACGACCCTATAACCAAATACAAGAAATCTCTTGTGTCCCCAACACACCCAATACAATGGCAAATTGTATAGGTGCACTAGTTCAGCGAAGATATGGTGATAAAAGTGTAATATTGATGGTAGAAATATATTTTTATAAACTGAATAAATAAAAACAGCAAGGTAGCAAGTAGTAAACGGGCACAAAAACGGTATTGCAATGCTTAAAAACGAGGCCTAGGGTCCGTACTTTCGCTAGTGCAACCTCTCAACAATGCTGACATAGTTGGATCATATGATTATCCCTCAAACTGCAATAAAGAATCACTCCTGAGTTCCTATTAGCGGAGAACAAAAGATAGGAATTGTCTGTAGGCTACTAAACCACCTCAAAGCTATTCTTTCTGTTTGATCTATTCAAGAGTTCATACTAAAATAACGCAAAGCTATTTTTTCCGTTCGATCTGTCCTAGAGTTCGTACTATAATAACACCAAAGCATATTCATATTCATAATACTCAATCCACACAAGGAACTACAAAGAGACCCCAAAGTTTCTACCAGAGAAAAACGTGCATCAACCCCTCTACATAGATTACCCCAATATCACCGCGGGAATCCGCGAATTGAATGCCATAACATATATCAAGTGAATGAATAAGATACCCCAATTGTCACCTCAAGTATTCATACCACAAGACATATATCATGTGTTCTCATCTCTGAATATTCAATCCGGCAAGTACTAACCTCAAAGGGTAAAGATTCAATTCATCATAACAAGAGTATAGAGGGTAGAAACATCATATGATCAGACTATATTAACAAAGCCCATGATATAGATCAAGAGAGAGAGAGAGAGAGTGAGAGAGATCAAACACATAGCTACTGGTACAAACCCTCGACCCCGAGGGTGGACTAATCCCTCCTCATCGTGGTGGCCGCCGGGATGATGAAGATGGCCACCGGAGAAGATTCCCCCCTCCGGCAGGGTGCCGGAAAGGGTCTAGATTGGTTTTCGGTGGCTACGGAGTCCTGCGGCGGTGGAACTTCTGATCTAGGTTAACCCCAAAGGGTTTCAGAATATTTGGGAATTTATAGTGCAAAGAGGGGGTGCGGGAGGCCACCGAGATGGGCACAACCCACCTGGGTGCGCCAGGGGGGCCTGGTGCGCCCTGGTGGGATGTGCCCAACTCGGGCCACCCCCTAGGTGCAACTCTGGCCCAATGGGTTCCTTTTGGTCCAAAAAATCCCCGTAAAGTTTCACGGTGTTTGGACTTCGTTTGGTATTGATTTTTTGCGATGTAAATAACAAGCAAAAAACAGCAACTGGCACTAGGCACTGGGTCAATAGGTTAGTCCCAAAAAATGATATAAAGTTGCTATAAAATGATTCTAAAACACCCAAGAATGATAAAATAATAGCATGAATACTTCATAAATTATAGATATGTTGGAGACGTATCGTCAACATGTGCTTTGGTACCATATCTGTAGCGACCCGACCTCAGACGTTCAAGCCTCTGTGTATCTGTGCCATCCCTGGATCAGTATGCTGGCACACACAATACATCAATGTATATATCAGAGTGCAATCACATGTATAATTAACGTAAAACTGAAATATACCTCAAAAATCTTAGCACAAACAATTAATCGGGTGTGGAGTCCCAACTACACCATCGGCAGGTTGACTGTAGACCATAACCCAACAACGAAACTCACTCGTCATGGAAACAATCCTGCAACATGATACGTTGCAGCCGTGTAGGTTAGTACATTGAATGTACCGGGAAGATCACAATAAGAGAAAGTAGATGATAAAACTATTCTATATGCAATATGGCTTTGTGGCTTTGGGTCTGAGTTTTGTTTGCATAAAAGTTGGTTTTATTTTCCCTACATCAAAGGTAATAACTAGAGTCTCTACTAGGGAGTTTTCTATCATGACATGGTTCCAGCAACCGATATCTCATAGCCCAAAATCATCATAAGTTGCCCATATTTAAGTTTTCGATCCGGTTTTGAGGGTTCCGAGATAGATCCAAGTCCAGATGCTCAAATTGTCCGTAATCGGGGACACAGCTAATCGATTAGGTTTTAACCCTCTGCAGAGGTTTGTACACTTTACCCGCAAGATTCGATCCCTCTTTTTACGTCCTCGCACTTCAGGGTGTTTGAGAACAAGACGACCGAAACATGGTCTTTCGAAGAGTTCCCTTGACCACTGTCTGGTGCTCATCCAATCCTACCGTAGTTCTACATCTCCTAGCACAGTCCCAGCCAGAGTCACAACTAAGGACAACCAAGCCAGAGCCCATAGTGACTTGCGGTTGCACATGTAAGTTTCCGGGCATGAAGTATTCTTCCGTCTCTTTGAGTCTAGCTAAAGCTTTCCGCAAGATGTCATGGCGCTTCTCCATACATCCCCGCCATCCACTGGTTGCTCCAGGGTGCCCATCAATTCTGTCCTTCACCTAGTAGTGTGTATTGAATTCTTGTCTCGAGTCTCGAAATCTTGAGGTCTTGAAGTCTTGAGGTCCTGAAGATGAAGTCCTTGCAGATGCCATCATGGAGTTGTCGTCATTGACGTAGAGTCCTCCATTCTCACACCACTCCCGAGCACTCATACCAACCCCGCTACTATAGCGTAGCATTGAAAGTAAACAACGTCCTGGGCTGGTAACAGGGAGATGGGTTCCTACCTCTTGCATTCTACTCAACTACAAGATTCAATAACACTACTGGAGGGATTGTTGCAAAGATGCCACTAAATTCAATAAAAACATAGGTATGGAAGCATGGTCAAAGTGAACTTGCCTGGTATTACTTGACGAAGATAGTAACGCTCTCAAAATCTTTGATAAACTATTCGTCACTCCGAGAAAATCTATATAGTCAAACATTGTATTCACATAAGCAATAGTCCTAGTAACCAATACCAACAATCAAAATAACAATCAAAAAGCAAAAAATAAAACCATAATGAAATCAATGAAAACCAAATAGAATTCCAAAGAAAACTTAAAGAAAACGAGGAAGAGAACAACTCACACAATAACAATCAATACTCTCATAACAACACTAAATTATTCTAGATAACTCTTCTACAACAAAGAAAAATATAATTCTAATGAAACAATAGAAAATAATTTACTGAAGCATTTACTTGCAAAAAGAACTAGTATGAAAACTATTTTATCAACTATCACCATGAACTAAATAAACAAATACTAAAACAGTAGCTAAACACTAATAAATAACTACAAAAATTCATCTAGTGTAGTCTAACAGAAACATATGACAACATGTAAAAGTTTACAAAAAGAATTAACTAAAAATAATTAAAAACACTAATTATATCACTAAAACAACTACATAAGCAAAACAGTACTGTTATTGCAATAAACCTAATTTAAAATAAACTAAAAATAATTCACTATATGCTACTGGATAGACAATGCGACAACACAATAATAGCAAAAAGAATCAGTCAAAAATCTATTCTAGAATTCAAACTTGAGCCAAAACAGTGTTTGATGCATATTTGAACTAATTCAAATTTAAACTATGGAGATTTGAAGACTAAGTGCACCACCAAAAACATCATAAAATTATGAAACTAATGCAAAAAGAATCACTCAATTTGGATTAAAAAACTAAAAGATATTGAATTTCTAAAACAGAAACTGTTTCTGGAAATAAAACAGCGAACAAAAAAATAAAATCCTATCTAACGGACAGGGTACGCGTGGCGCGCTGCGGTTGGTCCCGAGTGGTGGCCGAGAAGTGCTAAGAGGGCGGACAGCCTCGGAGTAAGAAAAACGGCCCGATCGATGGCTAAACAACAAAACCGAAGCGGTTTGGTTCGACCTAGACTGGGTTAAACTGGACCAAAAACTGATCTACTTAATAAAAATCTAACTATTCATGTAGATCTAATCCAGGCCATTGATTGCATATCGAACGGTGTAGGGGAGGCAGGGCTTACAACAGGTCAGTGGCAACGGGAAAACGTCTACGGCGACTCAGGCGGCGGCAGTGCGTCGACTCGGGTGGTCCGGGGCGATGGCGAAGGCGTCGGGGCGATGCGGCGGAGCGAGGCGGAGACTGTGATGACATTGGGGTGGCTCGGGAACAGCGGAGACGGCGAGGGCGGTGGCTCGGGTGAGCTGCAGCTCTAGCGACGTGCTTCGAGCTCGGGGTCATCGACGTCGGTGGGTCTTGGACGAAGAGAAGATGCCAGGTGGGTGCGGGAGGTCGAGGGGGTTCGGATGGCGGAGTTTGGTGGCGGGGGAAGCTCACTGGCGGCGGGCGGCGAGGGTGAACGGCAGCGGGCAAAAAAGATCAGGACGGTGGTGGCGCAGGCTACGGTGGGTTTTAGGGTAGGGTTTTAGGGGGGTCGAAGGCGGAGGGGTTGAGCTTTATATAGGGCATGTTCTTGGATGAGGGGGCGAAGCGCGAGCGCGAGCCCGAGAGGATCGTGGCGACGGGCACGCTCTGGACATGCTCCTGTGTGGCAAGCCGTGGAGGAGGGGAAAGAAAGGGGTGGGCCCCGCGGGTCAGTGGGAGAGAGAAGGGAGGGGGGCGACCGGGCGGTAACGGCCTCGGCCTGTGCGGGGCTGGCTGGGCCGAAAGGCCAGGTGGGCTGGCCTAGTAAGGGGGGCAGTGGGCTTCAGCTTTTTTTTTAATAAAACACTGACAAGAGAAATAAAACAAGACACAAATAAAAATATATTATATAGGCATATAATATATCTAAATGTTCAATAAACGAAATCCTAAAACATGAACTATTTTACAAACTTAAAGTTCACAGAAAATTACAAAATTCAAAGAATGCTACTATTGCACTAAAAATTCAAATAAAATTATTTTAAAATACCAAAATATCTCAAATTTCCATTTCTCCAATTTTCTATTGTAGGGAATCATTTTACCCTATTTTCCATATATTTTATTTCTGGAGAAAAATAATTTGGATAAAAGCCAAATAACACCAAATTAAAAATGGATTTCAAATAACTTCAAAAGAACTTTCAACTTGATTCTTTTAAACTTCCAACACATATTTCACATAATTTTAAGAATTCATTTTATATTCTCTCATGAAAATCATTGAGATGCATAAAGTTTCTGAATTTGAATTATTTCCAAATGGAATTCAAATCTTTTACAAATCCCTTGTCATTTCAAATGGAAGAGGTCATGTTCTCTTCACTCTATGGTTTTTCATTGGAAATGAATTTGAATTCATGGGCATCAAAATGCAAAGTGAGAATTTGGGGAAGTCATTTCATTCCCTCTCATTCAACTTTCAAAAAGTTTTGAATTTCACTCAAATTAACACAATCAAGCACACAACATTCAAACAAACAATCATAAATATTTATTTAATATAACATTCCAAAATTTAGAATTTTGGGATGTTACATTTTCATTTTCACGTGGTTTGACTTTAATTTGACCATGTTTCTCTATTCCAGTGTTCTTCCAATTCATGTGAACCAAACACCCAGGTTGAGAGAAATCCTATGTTTCTAGACACTCTATTTTGCAGGTGCATTCCTATCCTATTCCTGTGTTTTGCTATCCCTTTGTTTATAGAATCCTCCAATTCTAAGGAGCCCTTACAGATTTACTTCATTTTCAGATAAGCATCAAAGAAAATTCTGTGTGTTATGTCCTGCTCCTGCCATGCCATCATCCACCCCACCTCAGGTGCACCATCGACAGAAGCGTTCACTGCAGCAGAGATTCCCCCTACAAACATTCTTTAACCGCCTCAGATCATCTTCCCCGTTGCAGGCAGCCACGCCAACTGTATTCCATCATCGACTAAGTAGATGAACCTAAGGACTACACAGTTCTGGAAGAGAGGTCACACTCTTTCGTGTTTGCTTACGTTATAGACCGGTTATTATTACCTGCTAATTTATCATTCAAACTTGAGTTTTAAAATGCCCGTGGGGCACATATCGAGGCAACAACCAATAGCATCTGTCTACTATCTCATTCATCTGGGGTCTTCTATGTGGTTCATGTTGGGTGGGCAACAAATTGTAGACGATCCATTGTCTATCTTTTTAAACTGAAGCTATAATCTACCTGTTATCATTAGTTTTGGATCTATCCACTCGTTTGCTACCATCAGTCTTGATTTCTGCATGCACCCCTTAGGCCTTACAAAATCTAACTATTTTTTTATTATGCATGTCAGTTATTGTACACAATCGTACTGAACATGTAGAGAAAAAGAGAAGACCGTTGCATGGGAATATAATGTCATGCAGATGCCGCTCCATGGTGGGTGAAGTGGCCCCCCTCCCGCCATTCTAGATTGTATTCTAGAGGAAGATAACTATTCAGATGGGGATTCAGAGGGAGCCAACCACTCCTATTTACCACCTGAGGTGTTTTCTCTAACATGGCATGTTGATGTTGGTCATATCCTGCATATGGCGCCTCGTATTGCTTACATTATACATCTTATATGTCATCAGCTTAGTTTAGATTTTCTTTGTGTGAATGCCACCTATTTGGTTTCTATATCATACTCCCACCGTTCCTAAATATGTCTATATGCATCCGTATGTGGTAGTCCATTTGAAATCTCTAAAAGGACATATTTAGGAACGGTGGGAGTATATGTGAATTATGCAATGCCATCTTCTTTAGCCAGGCATCATATACATGAATCATGCAATGCCATCCTGTTTAGCCAGTCATCATATATGTGAATTGTATCGTGCCATATTTTTTTCATAATGTATTCCATTTGTCAACAATGTTTATACATTCATCTACTCTTCCCGTGCATCAGCCATTTGAGTCGGTCATGGGAAAATCTGGAGTGAAAACAAGGTCTTCTGAGCAGTCAGTGCTACCTGTCGATGCAGATTTCTTGCTGGTTACGGATAGCTACTCAGAGGAGGATTCAGAGATAGACGACCAGTCGTATTCCTCCCCCCGAGGTGCATGCTCTAACTTGGCAGGATTATATTGCTCATATCATGCATATGGTGTCTTGCATTGCCATGCCATCTGCTTAGATTAGACATGCTTTGTGTGAATGCCTCCTGTTTGCTTTCTATATCAGATATGTGAATTATGCAATGCCATGTTTTCCAGCCAGTTATCATTTATGTGAATTATGCACCACCATGTAGTAGGCATCATATATGTGAATTATCTCATGCCATCTTTTTTTTCATTACGTATTCCATTTGTAAACAATTTGTGTATATTGAACTACTCTTCATGTGTATCACCCATTTGAGCCGGTTATGGAAAAATCAGGAGTGAAAACAAGGTCTTTAGAGCAGGCAATGGTACCTGTTGAAGCATATATCTCGATGGTGACAGGGAGCTCCTCAGAGGAGGATTCAGAGACAGATGACCAGTCGTATATCCCACCTGAGGTGTATGCTCTAAGTTGCAATGTTTATATTTCTCATATCATGCATATGGTGTCTTGCATTGCTTAGTCTAGACATCATATGCACAATATTGAATTCCATCAGGTTAGTTTAGAGATCATACATGCGAGTGCCAGCTGCTTAGTATATGAATCAATTATGTCAATTATATCATGCCATCTTGTATACTTAGACAACATGTATGTGAATTATTTCATCCCAACCTATTTCAGAAAGACATCATATAGTTTTGTCATGTCATCCTGTTTAGATACTCATCATATGTTGAATTATGCCATTTATCCTATTAAGTTATCCATCATATATCTGAAACTGTGTCATGCTATCCTGTTTAGTTAGGCATCATATATGTGAAATTGTGTCATGCTGTCCTATTTGGTTAGACAACATATATGTGAATTACCACATCTATCTATCATACAATGTCTGTATGTTCAATTTCTTTTCTTGTTTATCAGCCAATTGAATTGGAGGGGGGATGGCATTATCTAAGGGAGCAAAAACTCGTTCTTCACAAAAGACAGTGCTACCCGTTGATGCAGATAGAACCATGGTTGTACTGGCCCACAAACTAGCCCCACCAAACATAATCGGGACTCTTCCAGATTGCACACTTGCACCATTGAGAAGAGAACCAGCTACAATCCATCTAACCCCAACCCCAGCAGATAGTAATCCACTTCTAGTTGACAAAGCACCATGTCCACCACAGAGTACCCCCACACAAGTAGTTTGTAAAGCAATGAAGTGCCCAAAGCAAGAAGACCACCACAGCGAACCCAAACACCACGTTTAAAGCAGAGGGCAACTATTCTCAGGTCATATTCCGTAGCTATGGTCCATACTCCTTTTGTTGGGGATATTACTACTAGACGTAAACCCGGAAGGAGTAGCCGGATTAACTTTATGAAGATTAGAAGCCTATGAAGACATAAGAATGATGGCGCTTTACGAAGGCCCAAGGCCCAAAGGCGAGTTAAGGCCTGTAGATGTAAACTGACCTTATTATGTAACTTGCATTATAAGATAGGAAGGATAGAGACCGAGCCAGACATGTTTATGATCCGGCCTCGGGACTCTGTAAACCGGCGGGCGTCAACCTATGTATATAAAGGGACGACCCGGCAGCGGTTTAGGGACAAAACACAATAACTCGAGAGCCAGGAAAAGCGGATTCGCTCCCTGGTCATCAAAACCCTAGCAATACCAACACAACTAGACGTAGGCTTTTAAATTCATCGAATGGGCCAAACTAGTATAAAAACCCTCGTGTCCCTTGTCCGGTTTAAACCCTTTAAGCTAACCCGTAGCGATGGCTCCACGACTAAGTCCTTTCACGAGGACATCTGCCGTGACAAACCCACGACAGTTGGCGCCCACCATGGGGCTATCGCACGATGGTTTTGAGTTCTTGAAGGGCAGCTTTGAAGGACTCAAGGGATACACTGTGGGCCGGATGACGAAGAGTTGTCGCGGCAATCTCTACATCGACAATGCAGGGTGGGGTCCCGAGGCAAGTTCGATCAAATACGGGTACCGGGTCCCCTTTGTTGTGATTCACATCCTCATCGACAAAATCGGCGAACCGGGCCTTGAGCTGGACACCTGCACCAACATCATCAAGACGGCTCAGCGTGCAATCCCTGCCCCGGTTCAGCCTGCAGCAATGCATGTTTTCGTAGGAGTCATCCATGGAGCGGAGTATGAGGATGGACCGACATCTGATGAAGAAACCCTTATCCGTTCCGATGACGAATCTTCAACCGGAGAAACTGAGTCGTTCTATCAGCTGTAGGACGGCCGGATTTGTGGGAGTTCTGATGGCAACAGTATTCCGGACCACCTCGATCTGCCAAACCGGGTCACGGTCTTCATGGCCGGTACACAACCAGTGCAACACTCTTCTACCGCTGCGACGATGTTCTCCGGTTCAGCAAAAGCAACGCCAGCAGGAGCAGGGGGCTCTATGCTGCCTCCCGCTCAGGTTCTGTCTGATTTATTCAATGCTTTGGCAACATTGATGGCCGCAGAGGTGGACGCTGCAGCCCGAGATCAACACAATGTGGAGATTGCAAAGGTGAAGGATTAGATAACTCAGGCTAAAGCGGACCTGGCAGCAGAGAACGCGAGGATGGCTACAGAACGAGCCGAGTTGGAAGCTCAGGCCTACCGGCTTAGGTTGGACTAGAATGCCTTAGATGAGGTCATGAGGAGGAGATACCGGTCGCACCTTCCGCCGGGTTATGAGCCAAGAAATCTCTTCAACACGCCAGGATCCGGAACCAGTAACCAGCCGGTGGTAAACCGGACGGAGGCGTTGGGAACAGGAGTGCCGGTTCAGCCGCGCATGATGAACCTGCCTCGTCAGAACAACATTGTGCCACAGTATGTTCCGACGCCCCCGGGGCATTACTCCAACCCATTGGATAACATTGTGGCCGCCGCTTCACGATTGGCAGCCCTCCCATCTGACGGCGAGTCACCAGTGGTGATTGAGACATGACGGGCTAGAGAGCTCCTTCAAACAACATTAAACCAGTAGCAGGCGTATTCGCATAGTCGCGAGAGGATTCATTCCACCCCCCGTCCGAGTCGGAGCTACAGCAGGCACATTGAGGATGAACCGGCTGTATCAGCCAGTGCACGTCACAGTAACTCGCCGCGAGGGCACAACCCTGCAGGTGGTGGTGCTAATGCGCAGGATGTGGTGGATCATGGTCGTGCACGTTGAGAAGCCCAGTTAGCAGCTCTGCAGGCTGCTCGTCAACCTACTCTGGTTTGCCCTACCACCTCAGTGGAGCCAGGCGTGGTCTTCAGTTCTTTAGGGGTGCCAGGTCTTACCCCCGCTTTGCGTAATGTACGACTGCCCAAGGATTTTAAAGGCCCTCGTAAGGTTCCCAATTACACCGCCGATTTAAAACCGGAGTCATGGGTGGAGAGTTATGAGATGGCGATGGAGATGCTGGACATGGATGAAGCGGTGTGTGCTAAATACTGCACCATGATGTTAGAGGGGACAAGTTGAACTTGGTTAAAGAGCTTACCGGCTAACTCTGTCGGGTCATGGGCTGAGCTAAAGCACCGGTTTATCCAGAATTTCAAAGATACATGTAAGAAGCCTATGTCAATTGTGGACCTAGACGCTTGTGTTCAAGAGGAGGGAGAGTCTACTACGCATTGGGGGAAACGAGTCTCAGCTATTTTGCATTCATCAGACCGCATTAATGTAGATACAACAGTTTTGACGTTGGAGGGCAACTGTCGGTTTATGCCATTGAAATTGAAGCTAGGGAGGCTCAAGTGTCACTTCAATGACATGTCAACTCTTATGGCTACTTTGGTGAAATACGCCGATTCAGATAATACCAAAGACCCTGAGTCTAAGGATGACAAACCGGGAAAAGGGAAAAAGAACGGCAATACCAAGGGGCAGCAGCACAATCCGGCAGGTCATGGGAATAATTGTAAGTGCATGGCAGACAATAGTTTGGAATTTGTGGCTAACACCGACGCTCAGGACTATGGTCAGCGTCGTAAGGGTAAACTGCCTCAGAGGGGCGGAGGGTTAGGCCCCAATCTGGAGCTCCTATTAAATCAGCCTTGTCCAAAGCACGGATTGAAGGAAAGGCCAGCTTCACAAATTTGGAAGGATTGTTTCATTATGCGGGAGTTTAAGAATTCCAGTATGTTTCAATATGACAACGGCCTGCCCGGCGGTTCAAGAGGCGGTTTTCATGGGCCGGGTTATGGAGGTGGCAGCTCCGGTTCAGGATTCCAAGGCAATCAAACTGGACATGGCCATCGAGGGAACCAGGGCAATCAAGGAGGTTATAACCATCAGGGGGATCAGCAGCAGCAGTCGGGTTATCACAGCAATCCGAAGCAGTTGAATAGTGGGCAGTATCATCTCTTTACCACTAGCTCACCACTAGCAAAAGGGCTATAGATGATTTGGACATTAATGGCGCAGCATGTATGTGGCGCACCACTGCTATATAGCAGTGGCCGGCACACCAGATACAGGTGCGCCATTATTGACATATTAAGAATTGGCGCACCACACATCAGGTGCGCCATTAGTAACCCTGGTGCTAAATGCACCCCCCCTGTGGACCGCCTTTTCAGTTTTTAAAACAATAAAAGAAAATGATGGAAATTTAAAAAAAAAAGAAAATAAGTTTCCCATGTGATATGTGGTCTAGTCTTTGGGAAAATTTACAAATATGAATTTCGATTTTATTTGCAAAATCTCTCTGGAATTTAGTAAAATGGTCATAGCTTTTGCATACGAACTCGGATTAAAAAGTTTTTTATATGAAAAATCATCCACTCGAAAAACCTAACAGAATGAAAGATACGGGGCTTTTAAGATCTAGAGGGGGAAAATGAAAAAAAATTCAAACTTACTAGTGGCGCACCATTTGCTAGGTGCGCCACTAGTAACCGAAAAAAATTTGGTTTAAAAAAATTGGATTTTTTTTCAAAATATGATACGTAATTTTACCGGGAAGTTTGAAATATTTTTTCAAAATTTCAGCACACTCATGAACATGAACAAAGTCCTAGACATCAACTAGGTTTAATAGGATTGATATGATAGATATATCAACAAGTGCCTGTGAAGTCAGCTGGTGCTGGGGTTGGATAGAACTGCGAAGTTAAGCGTGCTCGGGCTGGAGTAGTGTGAGGATGGGTGACCTTTCGGGAAATTTGACCATAGAGTGCCATTTGACTTGAGATTAAGCATATTGACCTGAGATTAAGCCATAGTGACCCGAGATTAAGAAAAAAACAAAAAAAATTGAAAAAAAAATTCTTGGAAAAAAATTTGAAAAAATTTTGTTAGTAATGGCGCACTTCTATGTGGTGCGCCATTACTAAGCCAGATAGTAATGGCGCACCAGATAGGCATAGTAATGGTGCACTATAGGTGCGCCATTACTATTTTGTTACTAATGGCGTGATAATAGTGGCGTACCTGTAGTGCGCCATTAATGGCCAAAACAGGTGCGCCACTAATTAGCCTTTTCCTAGTAGTGGCTTGTGTAAACGCGATCAGAAGCTTCAAAAGAGGGCAGTAAACTCTGTTGAACCAGCGGTGCCTCAGTATCTGCGCTGGTCTGAGCAGCCCATTTTATGGAGTAGAGAGGATCACCCACCCTGGGTTGATAATCCGGGTCATCTGGCCTTGGTGGTGGCACCTCAAGTTGGGGGGTATAAGTTCACCAAGGTGCTTATGGATGGGGGAAGCAGTATCAATATTCTTTACTATGATACCTTCCACCGTATGGGGTTGACAGATAAGAATCTTAAACCGTCGAACACCATTTTTCATGGTGTGGTGCCCGGTAAGTCTGCGTATCCAGTGGGCAAGATAACCCTAGAGGTGGCTTTTGGAGATGATCATGATTCAAGGTCAGAAACATTGACTTTTGAGGTGGTGAAAATCAAGAGTCCGTATCATGCCCTGTTCGGGCGTCCGGCTTATGCTAAGTTCATGGTGAGGCCGTGTTATGTTTCTTTACAGCTTAAGATGCCAGGTCACAAGGGGACCATCATAGTACATGGGAGCAGGAAGATCGCTTTGGAGTGTAAACAGGGTGATGCGGCTTACGCTGGGTCAGTTTGTGCCACAGAGGAGCTAAAGTTTTGTAAAGACAAGGTTGATCCGGCGGACATGACTTCTTTGAAAAAACCAACTACAGAGCACGATCCGGCGTTGAAGTTTAAATCAGCTACAGACACTAAGATGGTTGATTTTGTTCCTGGTGATTCATCCAAGTAGTTCAGCATCAGCACTAACCTGGATCCCAAATAGGAAAGCGCGCTCATCGAGTTCATCCGTGAGAACTGGGACA
This sequence comes from Triticum urartu, assembly GCF_003073215.2. Taxonomy (NCBI): domain Eukaryota; kingdom Viridiplantae; phylum Streptophyta; class Magnoliopsida; order Poales; family Poaceae; genus Triticum; species Triticum urartu. The sequence goes on along the minus strand of NC_053023.1, from coordinate 447,959,414 downwards.
TCTTTGCATGGAAGCCTTATGACATGCCAGGTGTACCAAGGGAACTCGCTGAGCACACACTTAATATTGATCCTAAGTTTAAACCGGTCAGGCAGTTTCTCCATCGCTTCAACGAAGAAAGGCGTAAGGCTATTGGTGAGGAGGTAGCTCGGCTGTTGGCCGCAGGGTTTATCGTGGAGGTCTTTCACCCGTAGTGGCTAGGTAATTTGGTACTAGTCCTTAAAAAAAGGCACTTGGCGTATGTGTGTGGACTACACATCTTTAAACAAAGCTTGCCCAGCAGATCCGTTTGCCCTCCCTCGTATTGATCAGATTATTGATGCTATGGCAGGTTGTGACCGTTTGTGTTTTCTGGATGCTTATTCTGGTTACCATCAGATCAAAATGGCAGTTAAGGACCAGGAGAAGACAACTTTTGTAACTCCCTTTGGAGACTTCTGCTATGTCTCTATGCCCTTTGGGCTCAAGAGTGCCCAGGCGACTTATCAGCGAAGCGTCCAGAATTGTCTTCATAAGTAGATTGGGTGCAATGTTTATGCATATGTGGATGATATTGTGGTAAAGTCCAGGAAGGAGGAAACATTGATAGATGACTTGAGAGAAACTTTTGACAACCTACGGGTTTATAAGATGATGCTTAATCTGGACAAATGTGTCTTTGGTGTTCCGGCAGGCAAGCTCCTGGGATTCCTGGTGTCTAACAGGGGCATTGAGGCTAACCCGGAGAAGATTACAGCTATCACCTCTCTGGCTAAACCAGCGTGTATCAACGACGTTCAGCGTCTGGTGGGCCGGATTGCAGCTTTGAGCCGGTTTATCAGTCGTCCTGGGGAGAAGGCTATCCCTTTATATCAGGTGCTAAAGAAAACGAATGACTTTGTCTGGAGCGATGCGGCGGATAAAGCATTTGAAGATTTGAAGAGGTAGTTAGCTGAACCGCCTGTCCTTGCGGCTCCGGTTGATAAAGAGCCTTTACTGCTATATGTGGCTGCCAATGCCGGAGCTGTTAGTGTGCCTATTGTTGTGGAGCGCAAGGAGGCTGGAAAGGAGTATCCAGTTCAACGGCCGATTTATTATATCAGTGAGGTGCTTATCGAATCAAAGCAGAGATATCCGCATTGGCAGAAGCTGGTGTATGGAGTTTTTATGGCAAGCCGGAAGCTCAAGCATTATTTTCAGGGTCATCCTATCACAGTGGTAAGTTCAACCCCTTTGGGAGACATCATCCAAAACAGAGAGGCGACTGGCCGGATTGCCAAGTGGGCTACTGAGCTTGGACCTCATGGGATCAAGTATACACCTCGCACGGCGATCAAGTCTCAACACTCGTGGATTTCATCAACGATTGGATAGAGTTGCAGGAACCCGAGGGTAAGCCAAACAACAATTATTGGACTATTCACTTTGATGGGTCCAGGAAATTGGACGGCTCGGGGGCTGGAGTCATATTAACTTCCCCACAAGGTGACAAATTTTGTTATGTTCTTTGCTTAATGTTCCCTTGCACTAACAATGCAGCTGAGTATGAGGCCTTACTCCACGGTCTTCGGATGGCTCAGGAGATGAACTTAAGCCAGGTTAAGTGCTTTGGTGACTCGGACCTGGTGGCCCAACAGGTATCTGGCACTTGGGATTCTAAGGACACACTCGTGGCTGCATATCGACGAGAGGTGGACATAGTGGCTGGTCATTTCAAGGGTTATCAAGTTGACCATATAGACCGGCGAAGCAATGAAGCAGCAGACGCTTTAAGTCGTCCAGGCTCTCAGCGTAAACCGGTGCCACCTAATGTTATCCTCGACATACTGCATAACCCGTCGGTCAAGATACCTACAGAGGAGGAGTTGGCTATTCCTGACCCGGAGGCCCAGTTGGTGGCGGCTTTGCATGTTATACCGGATTGGACGGTCCCGTACTTGGCATACATGAACCAGGGTGAGTTACCGGAAGATAAAACCTTGGCCCGGCAGATAATCCAGTGATCCAAGTCAATGACCATTATCAATGGGGAGTTACATCGTTACAGGAGCAATTCAGCATTGTGTGTCTCCTCAAGAGGGTTGTGAGATTTTGCGAGAAATCCACGAAGGAGATTGTGGTCACCACGCCGGTTCAAAATCCTTGGTCACTAAGGCTTTTCATCATGGCTTCTATTGGTTGACAGCTCATGCTGATGCCGAGGACTTAGTCAAAAGGTGTGACGGTTGTCAGAAATTTGCACGCCGCGCTCATGTTCCAGCTCAGGAATTGAGAATGATTCCAATTACTTGGCCGTTTGCAACTTGGGGGCTCGATATGGTTGGACCCGTTAAGAGGTCCAAGGACAAAAAGACCCACCTGTTAGTGGCAGTTGACAAGTTTACCAAGTGGGTAGAAGCAGAGCCAGTCAGTAAGTGTGATGCAGCCACGACCGTTCAATTCATCAAAAAGGTGATATTCCGGTTTGGTTTTCCACACAGTATCATAACTGATAATGGTACTAATCTGTCCAAGGGTGATATGGAGGAATTTTGTCAACGTGAGCACATTCGGCTTGATGTAGCGTCAGTGGCTCACCCCCAGTCTAATGGTCATGCAGAGAAGGCAAATCAAGAAATTTTGAGGGGTATCAAACCCCGGCTTATGGTTCCTTTAAAGCGGACGCCGGGTTGTTGGGTGGAGGAGTTACCTTATGTATTATGGAGTATCAACACCACACCAAACATATCTACGTGTTACACGCCTTTCTTCATGGTTTACGGAGCAGAGGCGGTTCTCCCTAGTGACATCCGTCATGACTCACCCCGTGTGATGGCTTATGTTGAAGCTGAGAATGAGAAAGCACGTCAGGACTCACTGGACCTGTTAGATGAGGAGCGTGATTTAGCAGCAGTGCGTTCGGCGATTTATCAACAAGATCTCCAACGTTATCACAGCCGCCGGGTTAAGACCAGAACTTTTCAAGAAGGCGATCTGGTGCTACGGCTCATCCAAGATCAGACCGATATGCACAAGTTATCCCCACCTTGGGAAGCACCTTTTGTGGTCAGCAAAAATCTGCACAACGGGTCATACTACCTCATCGATGTTCGAGAGCACAAAGACTCACGCAAATCGGAGGAGGAGACTCAGCAGCCCTGGAATATAGCTCTTATTGGGCCTTACTATACTTGAGCCACATGCTCTTCTTATGTACATACTTATGACAATGTATATATTATATAATAAACCGGAGCCTCAGTTAAAATGGGGTCTCTGTTCTTTTTTACATCATGTGTGGTTCCATGGGGGCTTCTACTTACAAAGCGGAGTTTTATTAACCCGGCCCATAAGGCCACACAGATATAAAGGGAATCACTAGGGGGCTTGGTCGTATTCGAACCAGAGCTACACCTCTTGATTGGTTTAACACCAAAAAGGGATATCACTAGGGGGCTTGGTTGTCTTCACACCATAGCTACACCTCTTGATAGGCTTAAAGCCAAAAGGAAATTATGTGGAACTCAAGAGAGTTTGTTGCATCAAGCACAACTCAAACATGGGTCACCACTGAGCATAGCTCAAATATTACATGGGGGCTCCTTGCTTCTCAAAGAACAACGAGCTTGCACCCTTGTAATAGGCTATCAAGCCAGGCTTGGAAGCCAGGTGTATTCACCTAAAACCCCGGGTTATCCTGCCTCTTTAAGTAAGCCACTCCGTCCAGGTAAACCTGGTATGACCCATTGAACGTTTGTTGAGTCAATCTCATAGACCCTGAACTTGTCAAAGTTAAAATGGTGATTGGTTAAAGATTGAGGTCCATCTTAAAAGGCTTTGCAAAATGGTTTAACTCAGCGGCCTGGCAGCCCATGAAAAGCCTAGATTTAGGGCTTGATAGCCCATGAAAAGCCTTGTCTATTTCTTTTTGTATTTGCTGTTTTAATATCTTTTGATAAAGGATTTATGAATATTTCTGATACACCAGTGTTTATTACAACCCGGTGTGGCTTTCAACGCTCAGTTGTCAGTACATGATCAGTTCTAAACTGGCAGTAAATTGCTCCTGTCTGGTTTTGGCTACAGGTCACTAGCATTATACAATCCGGTGATAATCATCAACCGGTATGGTTTTTATATGAACCAGCAAGAGGGAAAGGAGTTGTCAACCCTACAGATGGGTATTTTCACTCCCACTATACCAACAGTTGGTCAGCCAACAAAGATATATCATAGGTATCATTTATTTTATATCTGGTTCATACAAATCTTGGTTATCCATCCAAGCTATGTATATATTATTGAGCATTGTCGGTGTCAAAACCGGCGGATCTCGGGTAGGGGTCCCAAACTATGCGTCTAGGCCGGATGGTAACAGGAGGCGAGGGACACGAAGTTTTACCCAGGTTTGGGCCCTCTTGAAGGAGGTAAAACCCTATGTCTTGCTTGATTAATATTGAAGATATGGGTGTTACAAGAGTAGATCTACCACGAGATCAGAGAGGCTAAACCCTAGAAGCTAGCCTAAGGTATGATTGTATGTTGTGATTGTTGTCCTACGGACTAAAACCCTCCGGTTTATATAGACATCGGAGAGGGTTAGGGTTACACTAGGTTGGTTACAAAGGAGGAGATATCCATATACGTATTGCCTAGCTTGCCTTCCACGCCAAGTAGAGTCCCATCCGGACACGAGACGAAGTCTTCAATCTTGTATCTTCATAGTCTAACAGTCCAACCAATGGAGATAGTCTGGCTGCCCGGAGACCCCCTAATCCAGGACTGCCTTAGTAGCCCCTGAACCAGGCTTCAATGACGATGAGTCCAGCGCGCAGTTGTCTTCGGCATTGCAAGACGGGTTCCTTCTCCGAATACATCACAGAAAAAGTTGAATACGAGGATAGTGTCCGACCCTGCAAAACAAATTCCACATTTCACTGCAGAGAGAATAATGTTTTTGCAGATTTAATCCGCTAGCTTATTTTGGCAACATGACGTCATGTCATGGCCCGGTGACTATTCGAACCGTTTCTTTTAGCGATCCCCGCACATAACGCGAGGCAGTTTTTTGACACGTCTTGTCAAAGCAGAGATTGTGTCCCCTTATTACGGGATTCTCATCAATACGGGCGTGGGTAACCCAACCGCGCCATCAATTGCGGTGCTTGGGGGATAAGCGAGTTTTACTAGGCAAGTGGGGACGTTTAATTTTGTCCGGCCATGTAAAGGGATAAGGATTCACCTTTCTATCCACGCCTTCCTTCTCTGCTCATCCGCTCCCGCATACTCGAGCTCTAGCGCCCAAGTCCTCACTTCCATCTCAACCTTCTCCAACCATGTGCGGAGCGGGAGGCAAGTGGATGGTCTCCTCCGTCACGGAGGGGGACATCAAGAAACTGAGGAGAGCCGGATACCTGCACGATGACATCGCGCACCGGCTCCCAGATGAGGGACAACTCATCCCCACCCCCGAGCCCCGTGAGAGGGTGGTATTCCTCACCCATTTCCTCCGCGGACTAGGATTCCCTCTCCATCCCTTCGTTCGGGGGCTCATGTTTTATTACGGCCTGAATTTCCATGATCTAGCCCCAAACTTCATCCTCAACATCTCGGCGTTTATCGTCATGTGCGAGGCCTTCCTCCACATCAAGCCTCACTTCGGCTTATGGCTGAAGACCTTCAATGTCAAGCCGAATGTAGTGAGCAGCCGCCAGGCGGAGTGCGGAGGCGCCATGGTGGGCAAGATGCCCAACATCACATGGCTCGAGGGCACCTTCGTGGACACCATAAAGGGGTGGCAATCGGGGTGGTTCTATATCACCGAGCTGTGCGACCCCGCATGGGTAGCGGCCCCCGAGTTCCGATCTGGCATCCCCATGCGGCTCACCTCCTGGAAAGAGAAGGGCCTGTCCTGGGGTAATTCAAAAGAGCTGACCGGACTCCAGTCATGTATTCAGAACATGGTGGATAAGAAGCTCAAGCTTGTCAACATAGTCCAGGTTATGCTCGTTCGCCAGATACTCCCGTGCCAACAACGGGAGTTTACCTTGTGGGAGTTCAATCCGGCGCAGCACCGAACTCTGAACAGACTCTTCGACACGACTCATGAAGATGCCTGGAGGGTGCTATTCAAGGGTGCCGCGGTTCCTCCCCCCATTACTGAGGATCGCGGATTCAACGCGAAGCGCCACGCCAGTGCGGTAAGTTGTTTTGCCTCTTACATGATATTTGTTATATATATATAGATTGGCTCTATGCGGGATCTAAACTCCCGTAATTTTGACAGGACTGGCAGAAGATGGCCGGACAGATCGACTGTCCGGCTCCCTTGCCCGAAGGCCCCGCAGACGCTCTTCTGACGAAGATGCTGACTCCGGCCCCTTATAAGGTGTCGGAGAAGACCAAGAAGGCCAAGGGAGCTCGAAAGAGTTCCCGACGCCAGGCGTCGTCGGACTCACTGTCCGATGACTCTACGGCGCACTATTCCCCCGAAGACGAGGAAGAGGAAGGAGAGGCTCCCCCACCGACTGGGGGAGACAAGAAAAGGAAGGTCGCCCCAACTGCGGAGGCTGAAGGGTCCAAGAAGGCAAGGACGCTCCTTCCGGATAGCTCTACCGCCGCCGACGAAAGTGAAGACGAGTGGTTTCCCAGGGGCAAGCCCCAGGGGAGATCATAAGTGTTAGGATACCAAAGTAACCCATGGGATTCCTTTGCCGCATTGCTTTCCCTAACGCCAAACTCAATTGTACAGGCCGCCCCGAGCCAATATCAAGGTATCCTCGGACGGCTCCCTGGCTTCGTCATACATGGATAGCGATCCAGTCCCGACCGCCACCTCCCCTCATCTGGCCGACGACACCGAGATGCTATCTCAAGAGGCACCGGATCAAGGGGGAACAGTCCCGGAGGCGCCTCAAGGCGACCTTCCGAATCGAGGGGGAACAGTCCTCGAGAGCTCCGAGTTCGGCCCACAGCCGAACACCGCGCCGGACCCTCCAACGGATCTGAGCTCGGGCAGGCGGTCCCCTTCTAAGGAGGGTGAGATGCCAGTGCCGGTGACCTCTGTCCACCCAGAGGCGTCGGACACTATGTTGGAAGCACTTCGCAGCGCTTCCATCAAGGAGGAGCACCGCACTATCATGAGTGCGGTGATCCAGAAGGTTCCGTTCGCCAAGAGCGGATTGACTGAAGCCTGTACTAGCCTTCTAACAGGCTTCGATGTAAGTGTTTTAAAATGTAGTAGAAGTGTTACCGCATAGGCAGTAGCCCCTGATGCTTTGTTTGGTGTTCACAAAGAAAAGCCGAACAGAGGATCAAATAATATCGCAGGAGTCCAATATATGTATGTCAATATGCATGTGCAGGCTTCGCTGCTGGCGTCCGCCGCACTAACTGCGGAGGTCGCCGTACTGAAGGAGGCCCTCGAGGGGTCCCAGATGGAGCTCGGCCTTGCTAAGAGGCAGCTCGAGGAGAACAAGGGTGAGTGATACCCCGTCTGTAGATGAGAAAAAGGACGCGATTGCTAAATGATAGGATCATTGTATGTTTGCCAGGGGCCACGACCGAGGTGGCGACCCTGAAGCAAGCGCTGTCCCAGGCCGAAGAAAAGGCGGCCCAAGAGCGCACCGAGCGAGAGAGGCATGAGGCTCAGGTGGGCGAGGTGCAGCAAGTGCTGCAAGCTCTCGTGGCAAAGCACGAGGCGTTGGAGCTCGACTTGAAGACGACAGAGTTTGAGCTTGCCGCGGCCCGTGAGAGCATGAAGAGTGCCAAGGCCGAGGCCCAGAAGGCCCTTCAGGAGATCGACGCGATGAAGAAGATAGCGGCGGGTAAGGCTTTCTATATGCAAAGCAAGCATGTAAAGGTGAATTACTGATTACTTACCCGAATCCGGAGCTCTTCAGGAGCATTCGCAGATTTGCCCCGCAGTGTGTCCGATGCCGCACTGTTCTACCAGGCCAAGGACGGAAACTCGACGGAGAAGCTGTTCTGGTCTCAGTATGCTGAGGTCGAACATCCGGTGCCAATGAGCGACCAACTAAAGTAGATGGCCGAGCTACATAAGGCGGTCGATCAGGCCATGAAGGGCTTGATAGTCCGGTTGTGGCCTGGCGACGCCCTTCCGAACAGCTTCTTCGGCCTAGTGAGGCGGCTTGTGGATGCCTGCCCACGGCTGGAGGTTGTCAAGCGATCCGTCTGCATTGAAGGTGCACGCTGGGCCTTCGCCCGTGTGAAAACATAGTGGGTCAAGCTAGATGCCGTGAAGCTTATCAAGGAGGGGCCGATAGAAGGAAAGGAGCACCGCCACCCTGAGATGTACTACGAGGGTGTTCTGCCGGGCACCCGTCTTATCACGGATGATTGTTCACAAAATGTAATATTTGAATGATACTTGCTCGTTTTTTATCCTGTGTAATGAAAACTTGTTTCATATGCGGTATGCAACGCTTGTGTGAATTTAAAATATTACCTTCTATTTGGCTGTTTATCCAGTCTGAGAGATGGCTAGTCCTCAGCTTCTGCCCCCATGCCACGAGTGCCGGGGTGTTCGGGATAAACCTGAGCACTCTTGTTCCCATGTTTGGGTCCTTCGAGGGAGGTGCTCAGCACAACGAACAAGGCAACTGGACTAATAATGCTTTATCACTCTCACTTAGGCATAGAATTCTATAATTTTAAATTTCTGTGAAGCCCCTGGTATTCGGAAGGCCGAATTCGGGGTGCGATACACGGCTGTAAGCCGGACGGAGCCGGCCCCTCGCCCTAAGTGGGATAAGTCTTTAGGGGCTCGAAAAACCTCGCTGAATAGCGACCAGTCTCTCGCCTTATCATGACAGTCAGTTTTAGCTTTCTCTACTGAGGTGCTCGGCCCGGCAGAACCGGGGCACAATCGCAGTAGTTCTCCTAGCTCTACCTTAGCCGATAGAGCGGAACGTAAGGTACCAAAACATAGTAGCCGGGCAAACCCAACATTTGACCAAAGACATGATTCAGAGCTGATGCATTGTATATTAAAAAATTGCATTAAAGCAGAGTGATACAGATACTGTAATGAGAAAAAGAGTAGGACTATGTCCCATCCAAGGGCGAGCTGAGGAATTATGTGAAATCTGTAATCCACATGGGAATTCCGTAGTCGTCGGCCTCCTTGGTTGTTGTATCATGTGTTCGGCAATAGAGCTGCCGGACAGTGTTTCCAGAGATTGAAGTCCTAAAAGAAAAAGAAAAATAACCAGACGGGAAGCCCCTGGTGCGGTTTAGGCCGTGTTTTGGGACGTGTCGTAGTTGTGCCTCCCCCTCCCCATCTGTGCCCATGGTATTTTTGATGTGTAATGATGTGCGCGCGGCACGAACAACGTCGTTGGGCTGGGGTTGGGGTGGCCGCCATATTGCTATGCGAGCTCAGATCTTGCCAGGCGGTCTGTTTGTCGACTGCCCCAAGCGCGTTTGAAGGTGTCCGGGCTTTGAAACGCCGAACTGGTAGATTGCCTTGAAAGGCTGCTTTGCGCTTCTGCTGCGAGGGCCGCGGTGTGCTCCTCTGTTCGGAGAGAGCGCTCTGTGTTTCCATTGACTGTAATAACTCCGCGAGGTCCTGGCATCTTGAGCTTGAGGTATGCATAATGTGGTACCGCATTGAATCTAGCGAATGCGGTTCGTCCGAGCAGTGCGTGATAACCACTGCGGAACGGGACTATATCAAAGATTAACTCTTCGCTTCGGAAGTTATCCGGGGATCCGAAGACCACTTCCAGTGTAATTGAGCCTGTGCAGTGGGCCTCTACGCCTGGAATGACGCCTTTAAAGGCCGTCTTTGTGGGTTTGATCCTTGAGGGGTCTATACCCATTTTGCGCACTGTGTCCTGATAAAGCAGGTTCAGGCTACTGCCGCCGTCCATGAGGACTCGAGTGAGGTGAAATCCGTCGATGATTGGGTCTAGGACCAGTGCGGCGAATCCGCCGTGACGGATACTAGTGGGGTGGTCCCTGCGATCAAAGGTGATCGGACAGGAGGACCAAGGGTTGAACTTCGGGGCGACTGGCTCCAGCGCATATACGTCCCTGAGCGCACGCTTCCGCTCCCTCTTGGGGATGTGGGTTGCTTATATCATGTTCACCGTCCTCACTTGTGGGGGAAACCTCTTCTGTCCTCCAGTGTGCGGCTGCCAGGGTTCTTCCTCGTCATCACTATGCGGCCCCTTGTCCTTGTTTTCGGCAATTAACTTGCCGGCCTGCTTGAACACCCAACAATCCCTATTGGTGTGATTGGCTGGCTTGTCTGAGGTGCCGTGTATTTGACACGAGCGATCGAGTATACAGTCCAAGCTGGATGGACCCAGCGTACTTTATTTGAATGGCTTTTTCCGCTGACCAGGTTTAGAGTCTTTGAATCCGCCATTGACTGCCATATCCTCGGTACTTTCACCGTTAATGCGGCGCTTATGCTTGTTGCGACATGACCTGCTGTTGCCGTCCTTGGTATCTGAGGTACCATGGTTCTTTTATATGTTGTTACTGCGAGCCAACCAGCTGTCTTCTCCCGCACAAAAGATTTCGGCTTTTCCTGACCAAGGTGCCGGGCTGCCATAGATTTCGGCTTTTCCTGACCAAGGTTTCAGGCTAGCCACTCGTCTCGGATGTTGTGCTTGAAAGCCGCTAAGGCCTCCCCATCCGGACAGTCGACGATTTGGTTTTCTTTGTAAGGAACCGAGTCCAGAATTGCCTGGCCGATTCTTCTGGCTGCTGAATTATGTGGCTCAAGTCATCGGCGTCTGGTGGTCGCACATAAGTGCTCTGAAAGTTGTCGAGGAATGCGGCTTCCAGATCTTCCCAACAGCTAATGGAGTCCGCTGGCAAGCTATTAAGCCAATGTCGTGCTAGTCCTTTGAGTTTTAGTGGGAGGTACTTGATGGCATGTAAGTCATCACCACGGGCCATGTGGATGTGGAGGAGGAAGTCCTCAATCCATACCGTGGGATCTGTTGTGCCGTCGTATGATTCAATGTTTACAGGTTTGAAACCTTCTGAGAATTGATGTTCCATTACTTCATCTGTGAAGCATAAGGGGTGTGTGGCGCCTCTGTATTGGGCTATATCACGACGCAGCTCGTATGGGTCTTGCCCGCTATGTTCGGCCCGGCCGGATTTTCTTTTACTGTATCCGGCGTGAAGTTTACCATCTCGTAGAGTGGTTTGCCCTCGTGATCCGTAGATCGATCTTGAGTGCTTTGCTTTGTCCTCCAATATGTCTTGCAGGTCTGGCATATCTCCCCACGCCTTTTTATTTGGATGGCGTTGGGGTGGAGGCTGAGCTTTCGGCATGAATGCCTCTCTATCGCGGCCACGAGGTGGCCGATCAGCCGTATCATACGCTTCTTCCTCCAGTCGGGGTAGTAACCTGCGCCTTGGGTAACTCTTGGAGGGATGCTTGAGTTTATATTCCTCGGCTGTGAGGACTTCAGTCCATTTGTCAGCTAGCAGATCTTGATCAGCTTGAAGCTGTTGCTGCTTTTTCTTCAAGCTATTTGCCATGGCCATAAGCCTGCGCTTGAAGCGCTCTTGTTCGACGGGATCCTCTGGTACGGCGAATTCATCGTCGCCGAGGCTTGCCTCGTCTTCGGAGGGGGCATGTAATTGTCATCCTCCTCCTCTCCACCAGCCGCTCTCTCAGGAGAGCTGGCTCCTTCATCCTCCTGATCTAACTCTTGCTGGAGGGGGTTTTCATTGTCTTCGGCGCTATCCGGAGTGTTATTATCTCCTGTGCCAGCATCACCACTTTTGCTTTGGCGGGACTTAGAGCGGTGCCGCTGATGTCGGCGCTTGGGTTGCTTCTTGGAGGGGTCATCCTCCGCTATCTTGTCGCCATTGCCTTCATTGGGTGTATCCACCATGTATATGTTATACGACAAGGTGGCTTTCCAGTGCCCTGTAGGTGCTGGTTCATGTTCGTCTCCTACATCGTCGTCCATACCATCGATGTCTTCGGAGTCGAAGTCGAGCATGTCGGTTAAATCATCGACAGTGGCTACAAAGTGGGTGGTGGGTGGGCGTCGAATTTCTTCGTCGTCCGCATCCCAGTCCTGTTGGCCATAATCCGGCCAGGGCTCTCCTGACAAAGAGAGAGACCTTATTGAATTCAGAATGTCGCCGAAGGGCGAGTGCTGAAAGATATCTGTGGCGGTGAATTCCACGATCGGCGCCCAGTCGGATTCGATTGGCAGGGGCGCGGATGGTTCAGGGTTCGGAGGAGAGTCCGGCACCTTGGAGTCATGGGCTGCGCAGAGGATTATGCTAGTGTTTGGCTCGATCGCCGTTGAGACTGCAGCCCCTGAGGCGGTGTCTAGCCACCCGTCCTCGATTGGTGCAGCTGGCTCCGAGCTAAGGGTCAGAGCTGGTGTGGGCGCGGCCTCTAGAGTACCGACTAGTGGCAGAGCTAGGTCATGCCCATCGAGACAGTGCAGCTGGCCTGGCTGTGGCTTGAATCTGTCGAAGATCATGTCTCCGCGGATGTCGGCCCTGTAGTTCAAACTTCCAAATCTGACCTGATGGCCAGGGGCGTAGCTTTCAATCTGCTCCAGATGGCTAAGCGAATTAGCCCATAGTGCAAAGCCACCAAATACGAAGATTTGTCCGGGGAGAAAAGTCACATCCTGGACCGCATCGCTACCGATGATAGTAGGAGCCATCAAGCCTAACGGCGACGACACAGAGAAACTCTCAATGAAAGCACCAATGTCGGTGTCAAAACCGGCGGATCTCGGGTAGGGGGTCCCGAACTGTGCGTCTAGGCCGGATGGTAACAGGAGACGAGGGAAACGAAGTTTTACCCAGGTTCGAGCCCTCTTGATGGAGGTAAAACCCTACGTCCTGCTTGATTAATATTGAAGATATGGGTGTTACAAGAGTAGATCTACCACGAGATCAGAGAGGCTAAACCCTAGAAGCTAGCCTACGGTATGATTGTATGTTGTGATTGTTGTCCTACGGACTATAACCCTCCGGTTTATATAGACACCGGAGAGGGTTAGGGTTACACAAGGTCGGTTACAAAGGAGGAGATATCCATATACGTATTGCCTAGCTTGCCTTCCACGCCAAGTAGAGTCCCATCCGGACACAAGACGAAGTCTTCAATCTTGTATCTTCATAGTCTAACAGTCCGGCCAATGGAGATAGTCCGGCTGTCCGGAGACCCCCTAATCCAGGACTCCCTCAGGCATCATGACCCGTCCAGTGGTAAACCACTAGGACACTTTCAAGTTCTTATATGCAGGAACACAAATCATAATGGACTATGCATAAATAGATCCTAAAAGCAGGACAAGTTTTCAAATATCAAGCAAAACAAACATGCTCGATGGCATGGCAGATAAAGTGTCTACACTATCTTATTAGAAGGCGCTTCAAAACAGCGCAAATTGCATAATTGTTTTAAACAGGAGTGGCAGACTGCAGCTGATAAACCGGCCACCGGTTTAGGATTCTTCATCGGGACGGTTTGACGGTTGAGGGTCATCTTGCACAGTCATGTTCTCCTCATCCCTCCACAGATGCTGGAAATCAACCGTTGACCAATCGATTCCAGTTAAGGCTTGAAAAACGGCCTCTTCATGAATAAAGCTAGAGGGGTCAATGTCAGTTGCATAAGTATGCTTACAGATTGGCAGCACAAGATCTTCAACATTATGAATCAGCGCGGGTAGTCTTTTTCCCTCAGCATCGTAAACCGGTTGAAAATGAGATAGATCTGTGACCTCCGCTAGTTTGCTCGCTATTGGTCGCATCTCCTTTGTTAGCCTTCGGAGATCATCATTATTGAAGTCTGAGCCATCTTCTTTCACATCAGGATACCCTTTGATGATATCTGCCGGTTCAAGATCCAGAATGCTTGCCTTGGCCCGGATTAGCGCGGTCAGCGCTCCTGACCTTGCGGCTGATATCTTCAGTTCATTGATCCGGGCAGGCAACATGGCCAGCTTTTCAATAGTTTCTTTTATCAGCACTGGCGGAGGCTTGTTATAAGCTGCAGTGCAAATGGCTCGCTGGGATCCAGAGAATAGCTGTTCTATCAAGGTATAGGCTACTTTCAGCTTCATCCGCACACTACTAGGAAAAGGCCTACTAATGGCGCACCTAATTTGGCCAATAATGGCGCATTAGTGGTGCGCCATTAGTGCCACGCCATTAGTATATTTTACTAATGGCGCACCACAGGTGCGCCATTAATATCCGGTATACTAATGGCGCACCTCAGATGCGCCATTAGTATATACAACAGTGCGCCATTAGTATGCCTCCCAGGGGGCCATGTATACCCAGGTGCTTTGGCATACTAATGGCGCACAACAACAAGATGCGCCATTAGTAACTTCGGCATACTAATGGCGCACTGTTTAATGATGCGCCATTAGTATCCTTTGGCATACTAATGGCGCACTGTGATGTGATGCGCCATTAGCATGAATATTAAGTTTTTTTTTATTTTTTTATTTTATGTTTTTTGCACAGGTTACAAAATGTATAATTGGACAAAATATAGACAGCACACATCAACAACAGATTCATCGAATACAATAGAAGATTAGTCTCTGAATACAATTCATCATATTAGTCTCCGAATACAATTCATCATATTAGTCTCCGAATTGAAAAGACCGAACAAACATAGAACATTATATTACAAGTCTCGAGACCGGGAGTAGTGAGTTTGTGTTCACATTACAAGTCGATATCGATCATCTAAACTACCATCACATAGAAGAGAGCTGCGGTCATCACGATGAGCATCATCACGATGAAACTCGTCTTCATCCGGTTCCTCCAGCGCTCCCTCCCCTCTCCCGCTAGATAGCGGGCGTATCTAGATTCGGCCTCGGCCCTAGTGGTGTACCCTTTGTAACTGTTACCGCTGAATCGGTGAACCTGTCTCCGACACTCCTCCCAGTCATCATAGACTCCGGGAACCTTACCCTTGTACACGACATACGACGGCATCGCTATGCAGTAGCCAAACGAAATGTTAGTACCAATTCACAGACAATACATAAGCAATATATAAGTATGCAACAGAACGATCGGAAGAGAAAAGCAAGACATTAATAGCATCGATTACATCTAAGTTGAACGACTCTCGAAACCAAAGAGACATACTACAATTTCATTAAAGTTTAATTACAACATGAGCCGAATCGATGTTTCAGAACTAGACACAGCATCACTGCTTTCGACTCGACTCAAGGGACCGGAGCGTGGATGAAGCCGCCGTCTATCATGGGAGTCATGAAATAACGGTCGTTGTCAGCCTGCATTTGTAGCATTGTGTCGATGTCACTGTTGGACGGTTGATTTCTGAGGTAGAACTGCCCCGAGGTACGAAGGACATCTTGATGGATGATTTCCGCAAACTCCGACTGGATGCAAAAGAATTCTTGTCTGATGTCCGCGTCCTGGATTGCCGACACGCTCGCGGCCCAATCTTTGAGTTTACTCGGTAGCAGAAGTTGATGATGGTCCCGTACGATCGCCCGCATGTGATGGATGGCGTAGTAGGCACCCTTCTGACCGCCAGGCGGCTGCTTGACGCAGCAGAACATCGTATTGTGGGAGAACACGTGCTTGCCGTACTTACGAATAGGCCTGGTGAAGGTGCCTCCAGATTTGACGTAGCCGGGGAGAACATCATCAAGAACCTTCTTGACATTTGGGTAGTCTACGTTCGACTGACGGTCCGGGTCGAAATACGTGGCCATGGAATATTTGGGGCTTAGGAGGATGAGCGTGCAATGTGTGTCACTGCAGAAAACACAGAATGTTAAAAGAAAAACGATCGAAATCTAAGAATTCATATGTTACGGGGCAGTTGAGGGGAGGACTTACTCGGGAAATTAAGGCACGAGGAAGTTATCCTTATCTTGGTTTGCCAGAATGACGCCTTCGAGGTAAGAAGTCGCGACTTGCCGGTCCCCAGCGCTGCCCAAGATCTTGGCACGCATGTAGAAGGGGTCAACTATCACGATGTCCGGGGTCTTATCGCGAATGATCCGCATCTCCATACTCAGCGAAAATAGCCGAACGAAGGTGTAGTGCAGCGGATGAAGGTTCAACATAGCGTGGATGTCATCAAACTGCAGGACGATCGTACCCCCGATGGAGTTATCCACAAAGCCCTTGCCCTCTGGCACCTTGGCCGCGAAAACCGGGTATGCCACATCCTTCTCTCCGAGACGCCGCTTCTCCAAAGAAAGAACACTGTCATGCAGACTTCGCATAGCACCGGTTGCAGCTTCGAGCATATTTCTCGGTAGCATCGGCCTACCCGCCACATGCACCCTCCTCGAGATATCCTCAGGTGAAGGTGGCCCGTCCTGAGCACGGATCGTACTCGGTGCCGGCTGGCCCGCAGCCTTGTTAGTCTTTCTTTTGCGTGCCTTCTTCTTCTCCTGTAATGGGACCGAGTTCTACTCACAGACCGCCTTCTTGAGTGTGTTGTGGCTGATCATATTTCGCACCTCGCCTATCTGAGGCTCGGTGAAGTCGGCAGCTGGAGGCGTCTCCTGAGAGCTGAACTGCAGAAGACGCCTGTTGCAACTTGGCTTCTCCGCAGTACCAGCTAGATCGCACACGTCTTTTGTTGGGTTGGGTTCTTGAGAAGGAGGCCCCATGAAGTCGCCACCGTACCCATGATCGGCAAAGTATCGATCGACGTTGGCAAATGTATCGTCGTCGTCGTCGTTCTGATCCTGTGCCATATGCATGTTTGGATCCAGTGGCATAGGGATGTCCGGCACCGTTGCGGCGGTCTTGCCATGGGGCCAACTTGGCGCCGGCACGACTAGCGGTGTTGTCTTTGGGGTGGTGTCCCCCGCCCCCAAACGAATCTGGCTCTTCGGCCAAAGCAGGGGCCAGCTCAGGCAGGCGCTGAGGGTCATCACGTCATCATCGTCGGCCCCGACGGGTCGAATCGGAGGTAACAACTCGTCGCAGCCTGGCAGCACCCAAACCAGTTGAACCCTAAACAAGTTGGGTGGCATCTGGGTACCGTGGAACAAGGGGTTGCCCGGTTGAACGATTTTGCCCTTGGCGACATCGACCAACTCGTTGTTCACGAAGTGCAGGAGAGTGCACGGAATGTCGGCGGCGCCCTGCGAAAACATGTAGGGCGTCAGGGATGCCCAGTCAAAGGCAAGGAGATGAAGTCCTCGGCCGAGAGAGGCTTAATTAGTTACCGTGATGATGGCGTCGAGCTCGGCTAATGTCGAGGCACCGCCAACGGCGGGCGTGTAGTTGACGGAGGGGCTGCTTGCTGCAGAGGTGCCGGCCGGCGTACACCCGGGTGCATTAAGCTCCCGTGCCGGCGTCGGAGACACCAATGGCCCCGCCATCGCGTTCTGCGAGTTGCTGGCCGTGAAGCTAGGAATCGGGGGCGGCCCCTGTTGGCCGCCCGCAATCCACGCACTAATCCCCTGGATCAAGGTAGGCACAATGGCGGTGATCGTCCTTCCTAGTTGTTGTTCCACTTGCTCTTGGACAATCTCCGGAATCCGCGCCACCTGTGCCCTGAGTTCTTGAACCTCGCACGCCTGGCTTTCTGAGCTGGTCTTTTTCTCCTTTCGCCCACCAGTGTTATAGTATGACGACCATTTTGTCGACAAGCCTTTGCCGGCCACACGACCAGCTGACGTCGGCTTACTGAGCTTATCCTTGTTCTTCATTACATTCAACGCCCTATTTAGAGTGGTGTCCCAAGGGTTGCTCTTAGTCGACCCCGCGCTACTGATTTCAGTCGCCTACGGAAGGAATGTGAACCATTTAGAAATTTGGCTTCATTAATTAGAATGCAACCATATGGAGCTAATTACACAGGGGTGTATTCCTTACCAGAACAAGATCAAGCGCCCTGGTCTTCGGATCCGTGGTAAGCTCCTTTGTTTTCGGGTCCTTATACCGGGCCCTGACAAAGTTCCTGGTCTGCTTGTCACCGTATTTATCGAAGAGGGGCGGTAGGCCTTGCTCGGCATGGTCCGCCTCCTCCTTGTCCCATATAGGCTCCGCCATTCTGTAACCGCCGGGACAGAGTGTGTGTTCCCCTAAGTTCAGCTCCCGCATTTCTTTCCCCCACTTACTTGATTCGGAGTTTGCGGTGCTCGAGCAATTGATCTTGAAGTCGTTGTAGTCATCTTCGGTGATCGAAGGATTTTTCTCCTTGATCTTCTCATAACTCTCACCTTTCTCGATCATTCACTTCACATTGCTTTTCCAAGTAGACAGGGCCTTGCTCATCTTCGTGAGGGCAGCATTGTTCACTTTATTCCCTTTGAGGCTTGTGTTTTCAAATTCAGCGGGGAACTTGTATCGTTCGTGCAGCTTCGTGAAGAGGAGGTTGCGCAAATTCCCTCGGTCAGGATGCCTCAGGTTCTCGGTGTTGATCGAGACGGTGCTCCGGAGAATGCACCCGAGCTGAAGCGAGTACCCCTTGACTATTCGTTCGGGCGCCGTTGGATTCCCGTCGGAGTCCACTTCAGTAACTTCCTCCTTTAGGGTGCGGAGCACGGTCGGGCGCTGGTCCTTCCGTTGCCTCTTCGGTTGGCTGCCATCTGTGCGTGCACCGCCATCATCAGTTGTGGCATCCTCGGCGGCACCATTAGTGGTGGCATCAGTGGGGTCATCCTCGGCGGTACCATCAGTGGTCTCAAGATCGGTGGGGAAGGCGGCGTCCTCATACAAGTGAGGTTGTTCCTCCATCTCCCAGGACAACTCCCAGAATGCCTTGACGCCCGAACCCCTGGCCTCATCGTTGTTGGCCATGTTTCTCTCTAAATAGGAACAAAGTTTGGTCAAAAAGTTGGTTATTGTCAAGGAACAAGATCATGGTCTCATCATTTAGGGTTTGTCGACACCGAGGCATCCTAAAAGCTAAGCTTTTATCATTGAGGGTTTTTCGATGCCGAGGCACCCTAAAAGCCTAAGCTTTCATCATTTCGGTTTTTATCGACACCGAGGCACCCTAAAAGCCATGCATTAGTCACAAGTACGCCGGGGCACTTGATCCTACTTAATTAACTACTAAGATACCCCGGCCCATGCATTAGTCACAAGTACCCCATATGTCCTATTTTTAGCAAAGTCATGCTAAAATTCATGGATAATTTCAGCATGACCTTTGCTGAAAATAGGACATATGGAGTACCCGAATTTGCCGGAACGGAAGTTAATCGACATTCCAGCAAACTCAAGGGCCTCTCGGGTGGACAAGGCAAAAAAGGCCTCCATAACAACATGGAAAATACATTGGCATGTGAAGAGGTGAAACAATATATGCATCTCCAAGCAGTATCATTCAACATTTTGGACAAACCACTATAAGCAATACTGCACCATTTCTCCCCCAATACATCATAGCAACATTATTTGGGTACCTATATGGTATTAACATGCCATTCTCTGTCAACAGAAGTAGCACAAAATCATTCAAGTACTAGTGTTTAACTAAAACTTGGTGTGAATAAGATCCTCTGTCAGTACTTCATACCAATAATCAAAACCCCAAAACCTGACCCCAACTAGTTACCATAAGGTCAAATACTGTCCACAAAACCATAACAGGAATAGCAAGGCAAATTTAAACAACTGGAGTAGTTCAAGATACTGAATCTTGGTTTTAACCAAACAGTATTTATACTCCCCTTTCATTTAAATACACAGCAAAAGATTCATTTAAATACACAGTACTGACAAAATTCATCTAATTCTACTGGAGTAAAAAGGTTTCATTTAACTTAAAAGATTCAGAGAAGAGCAAGCAGGAGCACACTACTGCACAACTTAACTGAATTTTTTACTCCAATAATACTGGTACACTTGCTACTCCAGTACTGTACTTCATGTGGAAAAGTAACAGTAGCTACTGATGCTACTCCAAAACGCATGCACTCCACTGCAAGCACATAATCTTTTATTCAAGTAATAGTGTATGATGAATTTGATTATTCAGACTTAAGTTGCTTCAAGTGATGTCACTAGTTTCAGTTAACTAGAGTACTACAGCAAATGGAGTACCTAATCTGATCCAGTTAAAGTCTCCAGATGGAGTACCAAATGGAGTACTACAGCTGCTGCACTTGCTACACCAAAACAGCTACTGATCAAGTACCAGAGTACTCCAGTTGATCAAGCAGCAGTAGAAAGACTGTAAGTGTTTAAATTTAGTTGATCAAGCAGACTCGTCAAAGTACTACTACAAGTGTTTAAATTCAGTCAAGTATACTACTGCAGGTGTTTAATTAAAAGAAAACTGCTTCATGATTCTCTTTATGTCAGGCTACAACGCCCAATTGTGGAACAGGAAGAAATACTGAAGTTTGTGAATACAGATTGTCTTTGTTCCAGTTAATGGATACTATGCCTGTTGGCTCTACAAACTTACTTTTGAAGCAGAAAACAGTGAAGGGGTCGAGGTCGTACCAAACTAAAGTGTCCATCGGTGGTGGCTGGCCGGTGCTCCACTCCTCTTGTAGCTGCAGCGGCAGGAGAAGAGCCCCTGCCCGCGGAGTGGAGGCGATCTTCGCGCGGACGGGGATAGAGCTCGAGGCAGTCCGCGGACGGCGGCGCCTGGTCGTCGCGGCGGAGATGGGCCGGGGGTCGTGGGGACGACGGTGGTCGCGGGGACGATGCGGTGTCGACGGGGATGACCTAGTCGGGTGAAGCAGCACGAGAGGAGGGGAAGTGGGGAGGTGCGGAGGTGTGGAGCGGGCGCGGGGGTCGTCGGAGCGGGCGCGGGGGAGCCGGAGCGGGTGTGGAGCAGGCACGGGAGTCGGCGGCGGCGGTGGAGAGCGGTCACGGGGAGCGCGGGGAGGCTCACGCTGCCGTCCGTCCGAGGAGGTCGCGGGCTCGAGGGGGAGGAATGGGAGAGGGAGGCGGCGGGGGCGCGTGGGCGGCTGCGGCGCAGTGGGTCAGGGCAGCGGCGGCGGCGGCGTGGTGGAGGGAGGGACGAGGGAAGGAGCGGCGCGGTGGATCGAGGGAGAGGGAACTGGCGAGGGGGAGAGGGAAGGGGGGATCGGGTGAAGGGGTGCACAATACTAATGGCGCACCACCCCTAGGTGCGCCATAAGTACATCCATACTAATGGCGCACCTCACCGTGGTGCGCCATTAGTATTTTTTTTATTTCTGCTCGAGCCAACAGGTTATCTTCCACCTGACCTGATCCACACCAAGTTCCCTCTACTAGCTCGATTGGTCAGCAGCTAGTTCTCACACCAGGAGGTCTTGGGTTCGATTCCCAGGCTCCACAATTTTTTTATGCATTTAAAATGCTATTTGATACTTATTTGTGTTTAAATATGTTCAAACTTGTTTAAATCATAACAGTAATTTTTTTTATAAGATAGTAATAATTTTTTAAAAAATATCATCAAACAGTAATGCCGGTGGAGCGGGGGAGGGTGCGCGGGGCGCGGGGGGTCGGCGGCGGCGGTTGAGTAGGGGAGGGGTGCGGGGGGTCGACGGCGGTGGTTGAGTAGGGGAATCGAGGGTGCGGGGGGTCGGTGGCGGCGGCCGGTGGACCGGGGGGTGCTCGGCGGTGAGGGGGACCGGATCTGGCGAGGTGGGATAGTGATCGAGATGGAGGGGGATCGAGATCGAGTGTCCATGAAATTTAAAAATATTCATGATAGTTCAAAAAGTGCCCATGAAATACAATCGAGAAATGAAGGCTACAATTTAAATACAATCGATCTTAGCTAGCTATCTGTTCACAATCTTCTTGCCCTTCTTTTTCGCAAATGGAGTTCTTCTGTGGAACGGATGTCCTTTAGGTAGGGTGGTCCTGCTTCTTCTTGTGGTGTATGCTGCTACTTCATCATCGTCGTCATGTTCGATCCTCGGGTCGCCGTACTTGTCGAAGTCTTGCTCATTGGCTACTCCATCCATTCCGATGATCTTCCTTTTGCCTCTCCTCACGACAACATGACTGGGCTTTGACGGGTCTGTAATGAAGAAGCATTGGTCCACTTGGGAAGCCAGTACCCATGGCTCATTTTTCGCGGTGACGTTTGTGCCCGCGGTCTTGGATTTGGCTTTGGGTATAACCATGGTGGTGAAATACCGGTCTTCTTTTAGGACGCTCTTGGCCCATCTGACACGGAACATCGGGACCTTCTCTCCAGCGTAGCTCAGCTCCCAGATCTCCTCGATCCTTCCGTAGTATCTGTCCTTGTCGTTACCAGTGTAGGATTCCATCGTTACCCTGGAGTTCTGATAACCATCGCTCTTCATGTCCTTGGCCTCGGTGTAGAATGTGTAGCTGTTGATATCGTACGCCTCATAGGTCATCAGGTTGTGCTCGGCGCCCTGTGACAAGGCGAATATGAGTTGTTCTTCCGCGGAAGAATCCTCATGTAAAGGGTACGACAGAAGCTTCTGCTTGAACCAACGCGTGAAACATGAGTTGTGCTCTTTGAGTATATCTCCGTCCGTCCTCTGTTGGCCTCGGTCATTGTACGTGTTCTTAATAAAGGTTTTGTGCTCTACCACCCAAGGATCAACCACGTCTATGTGTTGTAGCGCGACTAGGTTTGCTCTTTCAAAGTCGTTGAGTCGACCCTCGAAGTCGACATGCATTTCGCGGCGACCCTCACGGTGACCCCATCCAGCGAGCCTGCCGAGGTGCCTATTGACGGGCAGACCAATGGGGTTCTCGATGCCTAAATAATTAGTGCAGTAGGAGATGCACTCTTGGGTCAGAAAGCCCCTGGCTATGCTTCCCTCTGGACGTGACATGTTGCGAACGTATCCTTTGATGACACCATTCATCCTTTCGAACGGCATCATGCTGTGCAGGAACGTCGGCCCGAGTTGGATGATATCGTCCACGATATGGACCAGCAGATGCACCATAACATCGAAGAATGCGGGCAGGAAGTACATCTCAAGCTCGCATAGTATCACCACGATCTCTTCCTATAGCCTTCTGAGTTGCCTCACGCCAACAGACTTCCGAGAGATGACGTTGAAAAGTTGCATAGGCCAAATAGGGTTTCACGGACGTGCGCGTCCATGATCCCACGGATTGCAACTGGAAGTATCTGCGTCATCAGCACGTGACAGTCATGAGACTTCATCCCGCTGAACTTCAGCTTCGTTGGGTCTAGGTATCTGCTTATCTTCCTCGCGTAACCGTAAGGAAGTTTTACTCCTACGAGGCAGGTGAAAAACTGCTTGATCTCCTCCTGACTTAGAGTGAAGCACGTGGGAGGGTAGTCATTTCCGGTCTTCTTGGCCTTTTTGCCTTTGCGACGACTTTCCGTGTCCTGCTTCGCCTCATCATCATCATCATCATATATAGCGTGAAGCTCCTGCCTGATGCCCATTGATTTCAAGTCTGCCCTTGCTTTCGGCCCATCTTTGGTCCTCTCTGGCATGTTGAGCAGGGTACCAAGCAGACTCTCGCACACGTTCTTCGTGATATGCATGACATCAAGGCTATGAGGCACACGGTGGATCTTCCAGTACGACAAGTCCAAGAAAACAGACCTCGTTTTCCATACCTTCAGCAGCGGCTCTGGCGCCTTTCGCTTCTTTCCTGGCTCTGGCGCCTTTTGCTTCTTTCCCGGTAGTGGGCAGTCTTTCCAATTTTTCAACAGCTCGTCTATTTCCTCGCCGCTCCTCGTACGCGGGCGTCCTCGGGGTTCGGTTTCACCATCGAACAGATCCTTGCGTTTTCTCCACGGGTCATCGTCGTGAAGCCACCTTCGATGTCCCATGAACACGGTTTTCGAAGACCCGGGATCTCTATCTAGCTGGCGATACGTTGTGTCATCCATGCACCTGACGCATCCAGAAAATCCGTGGACCACCTGCCCCGCGACATATCCGTAACCGAGATAGTCGTGCACCGTCGTGAGCAGCGCGGCTCTCATAGGGAAATATTCTTTCTCTGCGGCATCCCACGTATTGGCTGGCGTTTTCCACAGCGTGTCAAGCTCCTCTTTCAACAGCCCCAGATACAGATTGATGTCGTTCCCTGGTTGTTTCGGTCCTTCAATTAGCATACTCATGTGAATGTACTTCCTCTTCATGCACAACCAGAGGGGAAGGTTGTACATCCACACAAACACAGGCCAGGTGCTATGTGTGCTTCTCTGGCTGCCAAACGGATTGACTCCATCAGTGCTCACGCCCAGCACGATGTTCCTTGGATCGTTCCCAAATTCTGGGTCTTCGAAGATCAACGCTTGCCACTGGCTCGCATCCTTAGGGTGACTCAGCATCTTGTCTTTTTTATCTATCTCCGGATCATTTGCGTCATCTTCTCGCTTCTTCTCCTCCCTATCCGTGTGCCAACGCACGAGCTTTGCTACCTTAGGGTCCGCGAAATACCGCTGCAGATGAGGAGTGATCGGAAAGTACCACACCACTTTTCGAGGAGCTTTCTTCCTCTTCTTGTATCGAGTGACGCCGCACACCGGACATATGGTACACTCCGCGTGCTCGTCCCGATAAATGATGCAATTGTTCATGCACACATGGTATTTCACGTGCGGTAAATCCAGAGGACACACGATTTTCTTCGCCTCCTCCAAACTGGTCGGGCACTTGTTCCCCTTGGGAAGACGTTCGTGCCAGAATGACATGTTCTCGTCAAAGCATGCGTCGGTCATTTTGTGTTTTACCTTCATCTCCAGAGCCATGAGCGCTACTTTCAGGCGGGTATCCTCAGGATTGCATCCTTCATACAATGGAGTAACCGCGTCTAACTCAAGTTGATCCATCTTGGCTTTCTCTCGGGAGGCAGCTCTTGCGTTATCCGTCTGCTTGAGAAGCAGCTCTTGAATATGAGGGTCCTGCACCCAGCCCATCGATGGTCCAACGTCGTCTGCTCCTCCGGCATCATCATCTTCATGATCATGCCCGTCGTCTGCTCCGGCATCTTCCTCATCATCATGTCCTGCATCTTCTACATGATGACTGTGTACAGCATCACCGTCGTGATCATCTCCTGGGGATTCTTCGTCTTCTCACCCGCCCGAGCCGCGATGGTTGTCTTGCTGCCCTTCCTCATTTCTTGCCTGGCCCCCGATAGCCATCTTCATCTTCATCACCTTGCCACCGATAGCCATCCATGAAACCACGCAAGAGCAGGTGGTCCCGCACTTGCCCAGATTCCGGATCCGCAATAAGGCTCTTCAGCTTGCATCTTCGACACGGACATCTTATCTCCGTCTCGTTCTTTTGAAGTATCTCGGCCTTCGCGGACCTCAAAAACCTATTCACGATGCCTTCGGTCATCGTGCGGACCATGGTCGCCTGCGGGGTAGAGCAAAACGATATTTTAGAACCAAGAAAAAATTTGGCATGACTTCCCCTAAAAATAGGACCAAAAATAATGCTTAATGCCAAAATTCTCGCCGAAACGGAAAAGAATCAACATTCCGGCAAAATATTGGCAACTATCGCATTTCAAATACTGGTACACCTCCAAACACAAACACATATGCAACACCACAAACATATGCAACACCACGAACATACATAGATCTAGCTAGGCCATAAAAAGTGCATGTGCACATTGTTGTAGGGAGAACAACATAAATATAGCTTCCCCCCTTACTTACCTATCAAAACAAGGTAATTTAACCACTTAAATTGAATGAATCTATGGTGGAAATGAGGTGAAAAAGAGGAGGCACCCGAGACAAGGAGGAGGTGGAGAGAATGAAGTGGGGAGAAAGTGAGTGTGGGTAGGAGAGGCTGTCCAAAATATCTTGTTGCTGCCCACTTACTAATGGCGCACCAAATCTAAATGCGCCATTAGTAATCCAGGTTACTAATGGCGCACCTTCTGGTGGTGCGCCATTAGTAGTTTTGCAAAAAAAACATACTAATGGCGCACTCTTCCACAGTGCGCCATTACTAGTTTAAACTAGTAATGGCGCACGGTCGAACAGTGCGCCATTAGTAGTTTTGCAAAAAAAAGGAATAAAAAATATAATAAAAAAACAACATTAGTGGCGCACTTTCCGACAGGTGCGCCATTACTAGTTACAACTATTAATGGCGCACTGTGTCTGGATGCGCCATTAGTATGTTTGGACAGGCGCACTAGTTCAAAAAAAAATTGGATACTAATGGCGCACCCTGGGCCAGGTGCGCCATTAGTAGTTTCAGCTCTAATGGCGTATCAGAAGGTGGTGCGCCATTAGTATATACTAATGGCGCACCGCTTGTCTGGTGCGCCATTAGTGTCAATCCCATCTATAGCCCTTTTTCTAGTAGTGGCATGTCAGAGCCCAAATGAGCAATGCGGGTCCCTGTCATGGTTAAGCATCAGTAAACCGGTCATTGATAAGATATTATGAATTAGACAAACTGCACAAGAGCGTACTTACCAAAGACAGCAGAAGTATTGGTGTTAATCGGTCGCTTTAAGCTGGTCAGTTCTTCAAACACCGGCTTCAAGGCTGCCTCTGCGTCCTCGGCCTTCTTTGTTAAACCGGCCTCTTCTATTTCCTAGTCTGCCCGCTCTTTGTTAAAGGTATCTTTCAGCCTTTCCATGGCTGCTAAAGCATTGGTCAACTCTTCCTTGGCCTTGGAAGCCTCTGCTTGCTGAGATTTGACGTTCTCCTAACGGTCAGCGGTTTGAGCATCATTTTTACTCAGCTCAGCCTACAAAGGTGAGGTATATCATCAAAACAGGTTATGAAGTACCAAGCGTATAACGAGTTATGCACTTTGTACATGGGGGCTAATGCCTATTTGCTCTATCATCAACATATTTTTCACAAGTCTCAAGTACAATGCAAGAATTATCCTTAACACTCGGGGGCTAATGTACATCTGTTCAAAGTTGACGCATTGATTCAAGACCCGATTTACCTTCGAAAGATAAATCGGCCCTTGGGGCTACACCGATGAAAACTACATGAATACAATGATATAGTATAGTACTGGCTTGTTTCCAAAAATCACTTGACATATAGAGGATCAGCATGCAATGATTAAGATATTACAAAGTCCCGATTTATGATTGTTATCATAAACCGGCCCTTGGGGGCTACTTGAGTTGATATTTAAAAATTGGATTTATGAAAGGGGAAGTGATGAAAATACCTCATAGCCCTCCTTCATCAGGTTCACCAAACCGGCTTCATAATCACGGTTTTAGTGCAGACGGTTTAGAAAACCAGAATGGAGTTCTTGAGCGCTGAGATGGGCATAGCTTGACAAGTCGGTGCTCCATTTTCCTTTTTCCTTGGCAGCACGCTCTTCCTTGGCACTATGTTTCGCCAATATAACAGGATACCCAGGAGAGCTGTGTCTCATACTGGTAATAATAACATCGCCTTCTTTGTCTCCAGCAATCTTTTCTGGAGTTGATGGGGTGTCAGTAGCTTTCACCGAACTAGAAGGTCTATCGTCAGCCCGGATGGGATTTGCCGGTTCATCATCAGGTACAGCAGTGTCAACTTCTGGTTGTTCATCAGTATTGTGATCTTGAGGGGGTGGTTCATCAAAGGTAGCTTCAGGATTTGGACCCTCCGGTTCAGCCGTTTGCTCCAGTTCAGGTGTTTGCTCTGGTTCAACCGTTTGCTCCGGTTCAAGAACCACCTGGTCTTCGGGGGGATTGTTCACCCGAGCCTTTTTGCTGGGTCTGGCTTTGGCTCTAAAATAGAAAAATATGCGAAAGTTCAGCATCGTACATAAAGTATGAAACATCAAAAGAAGGGGTTGAAGTACTTACCCAGCTACAGTTTTAAGAGGAGGAAGTTGGGTCGCTGTTGACTCGCCAGAGGATGAAGGAGGTGTCACCTGATAATTTGAATCAGATGGATTAAGAGGTTGTCGGAAATAGCCTGCCTTGGGATAAGAATTGTCCGAAGTGGGTGAGACCTCAGATCAGCGCTTTCGAACCGGTGTGTCAGGTAAACCGGCCGAAGTGACCTTTTGGCTGCTGTGCCGAGTTGTGCGGCGAGCCTTGTGCTGCTGCGTCTTCAAAATAAATGTTGGATCCAAGTAAGCAAGAGGATGAGAAAATCTTACTTTCCGGACCACTTGACGGATTTTTTGTGTTGGCATAGAGTCTGAACCGGAGGAAAGGATAATTACCTCTACCTCGTCAGCTTGACTGCCCTCCACGTCCTCCTGATAAGTATCATTGTCAATGAGATGCATGAAAAAGGAACCAACTGAATCAAGTTCTACCTCAACTTCCAGTTCATCTGGGTCGTCGTCCAGTTCCATACTGATGCGTTCAGGTGCCTTCCGCTTTGTGGTTTTCTTGACGGCTTTGGTTTTAGGGCGGGCAGTTTTTGCCGCTTTCTCCTGAGGGTTCTTCTTCCAAAACAGATCATCACCCTGTTTAAAAGTAAAAAAGAAGGGTATTCAAGGATTGTAAAGTCTAAAGATATCAAGGGTAAAGTGGAGGAACAATACTCACAGCAGGCAGTTTGTTTTGCGTGTAAAAAGGGTCTAGTCCGGTTTGGCGATAGACAACCTTCGATTCGTTCAATATATTCTTGACGGCCTCAGTGACCTCTTCATCAGTTAGCTAAATATTGATATGACGTTGGGAGTCTTCTACTTCACCAGTATACTCGCACATTAAGCCGGAGCGGCGACTTAACGGCAAGATGCTCCAAGATATCCAACAATGGACAAAGTCTACACCTGTTAAACCGTTGGCCAAGAAGGCTCTCAGCTTGGCGAGTTGAGGTGCATATGGGGCCCGTTCCTGGGCACTTAGGCATTGTGGAAGTGGATGAGTATTGGCAAGCCGGTGGGCACGGTAACCCGGCAGAGGATTCTCGTCTTCAGGGGAAGTGTCTTAGAGTAGAACCAAGTTTGATTCCACTCTTTGGTGTGACTGTGCAGCTTGGCATGAGGAAATTCAACCTCTTTTCTTTTATGAATGGAGACGCCACCAAGTTCAGTATTGGGTCCGTCTACAAATTTAGTGCACCGGTTCAGATGGAAGAAATCCCGGAACAGCTCCACAGTTGGCTCTTCTTAGAGGTACGCTTCGCAGAAAACTTGGAAGTTGCATATATTGGATACCGAGTTGGGTCCAATATCTTGAGGGTGGAGTTGAAAGCTGGAAAGCACATCCCGGAAAAGCTTTGACCCGGGTGGTTTGAAACAACGGCCTATGTGATCAGCAAACACCACTACCTCACCCTGCTTAGGGGTGGGAGGATTTTCCGGCCCAGGAACTCGCCAACGGATCTCATTCTTATTTGGTAAGGTGCCGATCTTAACCATACCATTCAGTTGCTCCTCAGTAACCCAGGAGGGATCCCAGTTGCAGGAATAAAATTGCTTGGCCATTGCAAGTGAACAACTGGAAAGAAATGCCGGTTTACAATTCATTCATAGTGATGCATAAGGTGCAACAGAATAAAGGAATCCAAGTATGTGAAATTGGTAAACCGGAGGATGTTATAATTACGAATGACAAGGCGATAAGTGGGAAAAGAGATGTACACATATTATTAAACCGGAATATGACAACGGAGATCAAGGGGTTGCCGGTTTACAAGGGGACTAATGGTATGTGATAGATTGTTTGCTACAAAAGGTAAACCGCCTATGTAATGAAGAAGATACAGATCTAAGGCAAGAACGGCTAAGTAAGGTATAACAGGTTTCACAAGATTACATGGAAATTTTGGATCTACCATAAGAGAGGAAAAGAAAAAAGATTTATACCTAAAAAGGTTGGTCCCGAGGCAGTTCACAAAGGTCCAGATCAGTTTTTATGCGCATAAAGGTTTGTTGTGGTAGCAAAAGATAAGGAACGCTATAGCTACTACACGGAATACATCAAGCTTGAGGGTTTTTCCATGGACTAAGGAGGAACAGGGAAGAACAGTTGCCGGAGCTTCGATGGACATTCATGAACACTGAAACCCTAGGTAGATCTATAGAGGAGGAAAGGGAAGATCTTACAGCGGCTGTTGAAGCAAGCGGAGTTACGCCACGGCTATCTAGTGCAACCAGGTCGATGCAGCGGCCAACGGATATGCAGAGGCGGAGCTCGGCGATGGCGGTGGCGCTCGGGTGCAGAGGCGTAGCGAGGAGGAAGAAGAAGCGAAGAGATGGAGGGGATAAAAGGAAATGACCCGTGGCCCTATTTATAAGGTAAAGGGGGGAGGTAACAGGCGCGAGAATCAAGGGGCCGGAATATTGGATACCTATCAGAAGCGGTCGCCTCGATTGTCGGAGGTTCATTAACTGAAAGTGAGATATGTCATTTTTAAATAACAAGGTGACGTCATGGCGATTTATCATGATCCTGGAGTATGACGTCATGGCGGTTGACAGATCAAGGCGAAGATGCAAAGGAGGAATTTTTCTAAGTGTTGAAGATTGACATGAACAAATTCAAACCAATCTGGGGCCTAATGTTGGAGATATTACTACTGGACGTAAACCGGCAGGAGTAGCTGGATTAACTTTATGAAGATTAGAAGCCTATGAAGACATAAGAATGATGACGCTTTACGAAGGGCCAAGGCCCAAAGGCGAGTTAAGGCCTGTAGATGTAAACCGACCTTATTATGTAACTTGCATTATAAGATAGGAAGGATAGAGACCGAGCCGGACACGTTTATGATCCGGCCTCGGGACTCTATAAACCGACGGGCGTCAACCTATGTATATAAAGGGATGACCCGACAGCGGTTTAGGGACAGAACACAATAACTCGAGAGCCAGGCAAAGCGGAATCACTCCCTGGTCATCGAAACCCTAGAAATACCAACACAACTAGACTTAGGCTTTTACCTTCATCGAGGGGCCGAACAATATAAATACCCTCGTGTCCCTTATCCGGCTTAACCCCTTTAAGCTAACCCGTAGCGATGGCTCCACGACTAAGTCCTTTGACAAGGACATCTGCCGTGACAAACCCACGATACCTTTGCTTTTGCATCACTGTATTTACTCATACTAACTACTTTCGAATTTGAAGGATCCAATTAAAACTCCAATGGCACAACATGTATGTTTTGAACCTATTCCTTTAACTGGATTGCTGTTCTAATTTCTTGCTATATGTTGATTTCAGTTTCAATTGTATAAACAATTATGTTCTCATGTGATGCACATTACAAGTGTTGCCAATGTTGTGTAGTTTCTCACACTTATATTCTGTCTATGCTACTGTGTCTTTAAAATATATGAGTTGAAATGTGTCTCTATCTTGATTTGGAAACATAAACTAGAATGATGTGGACAATACAGTGACCATAGTACATAGATATATGTTTGTTTCATGTTGTTATCCTATCCAGCTTACTACTGAACCGGTTTACCAAAATGAGTTTCGTATAGAACATGCTAAACCTGTGATGTGTCTGCTTGTTTCTCTTGTAGTATGCAAACAGAATATTGGAGAAGAGCACCCCACTATGCAATGGTAGAGAAAGTAATGCAGATAAGGTTCAAGAGAGTGAGACAACCCTGTTAGTCTGCAAGAAACGTGATAAAAATGATCTTGTAGACAGTGAGAAAACCCCACAGTCCTACGTTGATGTAGTGTTCGAGTTACAGGCCGGTACCACTGGCACAAGCTCTTCGAACACGCGGCCTAAATCACTTCGACATCTTTAGTCTCAGCTACAAGCTGAAAGGCATCAGTCAACTGTGCTGCAGAAGGAAGCCGAAGGACTGAGGAAGTCCCTGCAGAATTCAGATGCATACTTTCTTGTGCAACAGCAAGCGCTGGAGGATTTAAGCGCCAAGCAAGATAAAGTTAATAAGCTTACTAAGCATCTTGCCAACATTATGAGTACCCAGGATATTGTTTATTTAGTTGTTCTGAATTGGTTTCAGTTCTGGACTTGTTTTGTTGCGATGTTTATTTGCACTGGTTGCCAACTTTGACAACCAGTGTATGTGATATGCTGCTTTGTTCCCTATATTTGCACTGGTGGCTAACTTTGATGCCCAATGGATGTAATATGTGTAATAGTCGTGATAGCCTAGCGTAAGTTGCTTCTTATTTATTTCCTTGTTGTCTTGTTTATTTGTTTGCTTGTAGTCAGTGTAATTCTTTTTCCATGATTTGCTAGTGGCCGCAGTAACCTATTTTAAAAACTAGGCCACAATAACCACGGGCTAAATATTTACTGTAGTGACCCTGGGCCTCCTTCGGGCCGTAGAAACAATGGGCCTTCTACGGGTCGTATGATCGATTAGCCAATCATGGGCCAACAATGGACCGCATTATGGGCCTTAAACGGGAGTTGGAATCATCCATTCATGGGACAACCATAACGAGTCGTCATTAATTGGCTGTAGTTGATGACGCTATGAAAATGGACCAACGGATTAATGGGCCACAAACGGGCCGACTGTAACCATGGGCTGAATTTGGCCCATAATCAGAAAAGTCTAGTAACAGGT
Organism: Triticum urartu; assembly: GCF_003073215.2. Taxonomy (NCBI): domain Eukaryota; kingdom Viridiplantae; phylum Streptophyta; class Magnoliopsida; order Poales; family Poaceae; genus Triticum; species Triticum urartu. The sequence continues at coordinate 447,927,063 of NC_053023.1, read as the reverse complement.
CGTAAGTAACCGAATGCTGGAAATGAGCCCAAGAATAAATGGGGCCTGAGAAGGTCAAAAGATAATATGGGCTTGAAATGACCCAATGGAATAATCGGCTATTAATGGGTATAAGGCGATATACTGTTTATTACGGGCCAGTTTCACCACAGGCCGTTAATGGGCCAAGAGTTACAATGTGCCTCATATGGTCCGAGATACGCCATGGGCCAGACATGGGCTGGAAGTTACAATGGGCTGGAATCATATTGGATGGCCCATATAACACTACTGGGCCTAATTCGGATCGGACGTAACGGGCCCTGGGTTAGCGGGCTGTAAATGGGCTATGTGCGAACATGCCGTCAACAGGCTTTCCATGGGCCGGCCGCTATATTTTGACCAAGTCAAACGGGTCGGCCTTTTCATAGGAATGGGCCTCTGTTGGGCCGTGCCACGTGTCGACGTATAATTGGCTCATTCTTTCCAATGAATGGAGGACATCTGTCCCAGCGGTGAGCCGACACGTGTTTCCTCCAGCCAATGATAATTTTACACGAGGAAAATCCCCATTGGTCTGGGCTGTTAACGGGTTATCGGATCCAAACCGGAACCCGATAACTTAACGGTGACCCATTACAGTGGATGCCACATGTCGGTCACCCTTGACGAAAGCACTTCTATGACTCACGATTTATCGCCATGGAAGTGGACACCTTTGTGATGATAATTTTGGTAACGTCATGGAACACTTCTACGACAGCATAGGTATGACTATCTTGATTCTATCATAAAATCTTAATGGATGTACATGCATGACAGAAAATGTGACCTACTATGACAAACACGTATCATCTAACAGCACATAGAAAGAAATCAGCTGGTGGGCTGCTATATAGGTATCGAGTGAGAACACCCCTCCATAGTTGTTGAAGTTCCTCCGCAAGAGGCTCCATGAATAAATCAAAATCCCTTCCAGGACTTTTTGGACCTGGGATGAGCAAGGCCATCATGTAGTTTGATTCTTTGGTGCAGACATTTGGAGGCATGTTGTAAGGGATAACAAGCACTGGCCACATGCTATATGTGGCACTCTGGTGGCCAAATGGGTTAAATCCATCTGAAGCTAAACCAAGTCTAATATTTCTCGGGTCAGCAGCAAACATTTTGTGTTTCTGATTGAAGCTTTTCCAGTCACTACCTGGAGATGGATGGCTCATTACATTCTGATCTATGCACTCCTGGTTCCTAGAATGCAATAGTACATCCTCTTTGTTTCAGCATCATGAAACAACCTCTGCAATCTTGGTATAATTGGAAAATGTCTTAGAACATTATGAGGAATCCTCTTCACAGCACCGCCATCTTTCCATCTTGATGATTTGCATTTTAGGCATGCACTCAAGTTGGCATAATCCTTCCGGAATAGAACACAATTATTCTTACAAACATGGATCATATCATATCCAATTCCAACTGCATGAAGGAAATTCTTCATTTATAGTAGGTGTGTGGCAGCTCAGACACATCTGGGAAAGATTTCCGGAAAGCAGCCAACATCGCATCAAATGATTTGTTGGTCATCTGCTCAGATGCCTTCACTTGAAGAAAGGTGACCATAGCTGAGAATACCGACAACTTATTTCCTAGGGTGATAGGCATGTTGCATTGTTCCAACATGCGGGCCCACCGTTTTTCTTCTGCAGGTGAAAGTTCACAAAATGCACGAGCATTTCGTAGCATTGTTTCAATGTTGGTCAAACTCACCGGCTCTGCCACCACCACCACCTCCTCCTTTTCCACCTGAGCATCAAGCAGATCAAGATAGTCATCTGCTGCTTCCACATAGTTAGTAACATTGACGTTCACAGCTTCACCATGATGAACCCACCTAGTATATGTCACTGACATCCCATACAAGTGTAGATGATTTTGCACAGTTGACTGGGGTCTTGTAACTGAATTCATATAACTGCTACACGTGCAGAGCACATCTGATTTCGGACCACCGTACTCAGCTCTGATAAAGTTCATGAAGTTTTCAACCCCCTCGACATATGCAGTGGAGAGTCTTCAAGCAGAAGTTACCCAAGTCCTATCCATCTATTAGACTTACAAATTAGTTCATCTACTACATATTACAGGAAAACATATATGCTTTTTTATGAAGTCAAGAAAAAATACCTAGGTCAATGTCTAAAGCTATGGAAATATATTTGGTCAAGCAGATCTAAGTAACGAAATATATGTAAAGCTAATTCAGCAAAAAAAATTGAGTGCTAAACTATGGCAGGCTGTTTCAGCAGTCAATGAGGCCAAGCACACAGCCATCGAACTATCGAAGGCCATCTCAGCAACAAAGATCGAGTATAAAATGGTGTAGAGCTATTTCACCTAACAGATTGGCTACTAGACCATGGCAATCTACGTCACAATAAATATATGGCAGGATATTTTAGCAACTAATTGGGCTTGGCATGCCATATCAGCTAAGTAGATTGAGTGTAGAATAGGGCAAGGAAGCTTCTTAAGTAGAGCATATTGACTGTAAACTACTTCGGCAAACAGTGAGATTAACAGCATCTATCAGCTAACATTTAGCGCTACACCGACATGCATGGGGCCTTAGTCTAGAATGCACGTACTGTGGGAGAAGCTGACTGTCACGTGTCTCCACATGAATGTCGCTAGCAGTGGCGGCACTGACCACCGTGCGTCTCCACAAGAACGTTGCCAGCGGTGGGGGCGTGGCTAGAGGATGGCAGTCTACGAGAGCGTACTGTGGGAGCGAGAGGATCACCGTGCGTCCCCTCGATGAACCACGGCGCCGACATATCGGTGCGGAGGGGAGGGCGGCTTTGGCGGAGCAAATGGAGTGGAGGGGGCCGGGGGTAGGGGGTTTGGGGAATATTATTGGCTAGTTGGTCGAAGGGCGGTTGAATTTGGGATTTGGGGGGAATTTTTTTGGGGGGGGGGGATTTTCGCGCGGTGGGTGGGGGGATTTTGGCGCATGGTCGGTTTCTCCAAGTGTAGTCAATGAAGAGGCAAGCATAAGCGCGTTTCGTTTGTGTGAGCCGTGTGCAGGACTGTCCGTGTGTGGGGTGCAATGCGAGCGTGACAGGGGTGCTGTGAGTGTACCACCTTTTTTCCTTTTAAATTTGGTGCTTCGCCCCCTAAAAAAACATGGTACTTCACGCGATCCATCGATACTACTACTAGTAATCTGGTAATCCCGACTAGAACAGCACGACCGGGTCTTTTTGCGCGTGATATGCTGGGAGATCGGCTTAGTTGGTTTTTTTGGACGAGTAATGCTACACCTACGTAATCCCAGTTACGTAATTAACATAATTTGAAACGAATGAGCTATTGATTGTAGATTGGGGGAGGGAGGGGTGAGGGTGTCCTGGATTATGGGGTCCTCTGGTGTCCGAGCTGTGTAGCATGGGTCGGACTGATGGGCCATGAAGATACAAGATAGAAGACCTTCCCCTGTGTCCGAGTAGGACTCTCCTTTGCATGGATGGCAAGCTTAACGCCTGGATGTGTAGTTTCCTTTCTTTGTAAACCGACTTTGTACAAACCTAGTTCCCTCCGGTGTCTATATAAACTGGACGGGTTAGTCCGTAGAGGCTAACACAAATCATATAGGCTAGACATCTAGGGTTTAGCTATTATGATCTCGAGATAGATCAACTCTTGTAACCCCTATACTCATCAAATACAATCAAGCATGACGTAGGGTTTTACCTCCATTAAGAGGGCCCGAACCTGGGTAAACATCGTGTCCCCCTTGTCTCATGTTACCTTCGATCCCCAGATGCATAGTTCAGGACCACCTACCCGAGATCAGCCTGTTTTGACACCGACATTGGCGCTTTCGTTGAGAGTTCCACTGTGCCGTCGACGGTGGGATCGATGGCTCGCCTTTTCATTCACGACAACATTATCTCTGGAGACACCCTAGCTCTAGGACAGCTCCTCCAGCTCGGCGGTTTCACCATGGGCGCCCGTGCGGCCTTTAAGCCAAGGGAAGCCCTCGATATCGCTAAAAATTGTCTACACGTAGGCCTTGAACACCCCGAAAAGATGGATCCATCAGATGTCTCATCCTTAAACGAGCTACTTGATCACATCGCCACCCTAGGAGTAGCAACAGACTATGATTGGACTGAGCTTAAACCCGATCCGAGGGAAATCAAGTCCCCACCGATCACCTAGCGGTCGTGGAGGAACAAGCCGATGATACTTCTCCCCCTAAGTTAAGAACAAGCTATGCTCAGATTTCCGAGTCCTACGAGCCGGATACCCATATTCGGGAAGAGACCTCATGTCCTCGGAACATAGAACCAGGCGTTGAGCCCAAAGACCGCCAGGACGCTCTAGACCGTGGGTCGGTGATTTCGCAATTTCATCAAACTCCGGATGCAATAATAGGTCAGGATTCAGATTTTATCCCGCCCACCCACCACAAGCAATATTCCCCAAACAACTCAGGTCCTCCAGATGTATGCGACCTAATGTATGTGCGCCAGCAACCTGAGGAAATAGTCCACCACTTATGGGCCAACTTCCTCCTTGTCAAAAAAGATCAAGGAATGCCATGACGACGACGCGGTTTCAATATTTCACTGCAATTGTACAGATGAGGGAATCCTTAACGCCCTAAACTGCCGCCGCATACTGCACTTTGTAGATTTGGCACACATTGTACAGAAGTACAGTGAAATGGGAAGCACCTGGAAGGCATAAACTGCTCGGTGGGAGCCTCCTGCCTTCAAGCAGCCCACCGTGTAGGACAAAAAGGATGCACCCTTACGAGGCACCTGATCATCATCCCATGGACAAAAACGTGAAGCCCTTTACGGGACAGAGAACTGTCCTTGATGACCTTGTGGCACCCCGTCTGAGAGAAACCGGAACGCCTCGTATTCAAGCCCAGAGATCGAGGAGAAGTCTTCTGGAATATGGCACTGCTTAGTATAGAACAAATCAGCTTTTATTACAATCTATACGGGTACAAAGGGATTACATTGGCACGGCGACACTACGCCTGCCATGGTTGCTCCATGCAAGCAGCGGAACAACACGACACAATGGAATAACTAACTCTAGCAGCGGAACAACGACGGATGAACTCCACTCCGCAGGGACTCTGGCTGGAATGCTTATCCTAGGTCGCAAACAAGGGATCCACAACAAACAAGCAATCAAATCCGGCATGACCTGCAAACTGGCATGACACGCCAGGTCAGTACATTGAATGTACTTGCAAGCTCACAGCAACCAAAGCAATCAAGACATACACCAGCATGGCAATTACATGTTAACAAGGATTAACATGATACTATCAGAACAACATGGCATGAACAACATGATACAGGTAGAACAATACGAGCATGGCATGAACAACATGATACAGGTAGAACAATACGAGCATGGCATGAACATATAAACATGATGACTCTATCATGCAACATCATGACGTTATCATGCACCAACTTACTCTGTTCGGGTTACCTCGTAACCAACACAGACATGACACGATCATCTCAGGATCAAATCAAGGTTGGTATTAACAATACAGTAGTAATCATTACATGACCACAAGGAGCTTGATCTTAACCCTTGACTCTCGCATAACACCACAAATATCCATCAACTCGGTATCCTTGATACCACGGTGATCATCTCACGATCACAACCACAAATATCCATGGTGATCATCTCACGATCACAATCAACATCTTTCTCAGCATCAAGCTAGGCTTGTTATTAATCAAGTTATTATTATTACTGTTGACCCATAGTGTCACCAACTATGAACTGGGCCCTTATCCACGGGCGCGACTATCGATAGATTTAATATACACTCTGCAGATGTAGCGCACTTCATCCACACCACAGAACCCATGGCCTCACACTCCCATTCGGGTGAACTAATGGCGTTCCAACAAAACCATCCTACTGCCATGACACTCTCTCGGCCACTCCGACTAACTCCCCTCTAGGCTAAGTCATGGGGGGCCCGTGCCTACCAAAGATACCAACAGCCACCGTCATGGCAAAAACAAGAAATGGTCCCAAACGGGGACATGTGCACATAACCAAACTCGGGTTGACAAGGCTTATGTCGTCCTACCTGGACAAGGTAACACCCACGCATAACCTTCCCTCATTGGAGGCACCGGCAAGAGGCACAATAGTAGACCCAATTAGGACCCTCCCATAACGCAAGTGTGGTTGCACTGGTCAGCTCGATATGGTGGCACCATGACTCAGCCAACAGTTGTTCAAGTTCAATTTAATCCGGTTAAACTTGAATGCAATATGCCAAGTCATGATAAAATAACATGATGCAATTACAATGCATGAACATGATATCAACATGAGCATGAGGGTACAACATAACTATCCACCATATCAACAATGAATCATATCCAACTGAGCATGGCATAATGAGGAGCATGAATATCACAAGTACACCACTACTCATAATATAACATTGAGCACTAACCTCAACAATAAATACCATGCAATAACACATCAATAATATTACCGAGTAAATACTTAACCCACTAACAGCAAAGGAACAATGCATATCAACGATACTCGGTAACCGACGTTAGTCATGCACCGAAGAACATGACTAACCCAACATGTACTAATATCAAGCATGGCAATATGAAAGTAATACTAGCAAGTAGTTCATGATACCAAAGTGCAATAAAACATAGCAAGACAGTAATCACCAATCCATAAGCATAACCAAGATAACAATAACAGTGGCCAAGCAAACATACAGTTATTAAAGATTCAAGTTGAAAATCAAAGCTACTGCGTGGCTATCATGCAAATGGTGGTTGTGGCTTGCCTAGTGATGAAGAAGGCTCGGGGAAGATGTGTGGAAACATCGCAGAAAGATTCGCCAAAAACAATTCCATCTCGAAAGGGGCTGGTTAACGGCAAGGGCAAAGAGGGCATTTTCATAGTGTCAACCATAGTGAAAATGAAACCAACAGAACGGGCTCGACGTGATGAAAAAGTGGGCTTTGGACTCACCTCATTTGGAGTTGGGAGTAAAACAGATCTAAGGGTTTTTCTGCCAGGGACCCATCTGTAATGAAATCATCACAAACAGGCCCTCAGCCGGAAATACTGAAAGCGCCTTTTCTGGAAATATGTTTTCTAGAACGGAAATTGTATTATGGCACGAAGAAGAAGCATAATGCGCTTTCGATAAGTGATGGCGTACTCCCTGGAGTACGTCTCCACTTATCCAACGTGGCGGTGGCGGGGCCGGGCTTGGAGTCGCTGACATGCGGGTCCCGTGGGGTGGGGCCCGTCACTTATCCACGTCGGCACCGGGGTCAATGCCTTGTTAGGCTGACCGGTGGGGTCGAGGCGATGCGGGGCCCGCCTAGCCTGGCTCGGTCGTCTTCTTCCCCCACTTCCCCGATCAGAAGCAAAGACGAGGCAGGGGAGGGGCGAGCAGCGATGGGCTTGGCCGGCTCCGGCCGTCCCCGGCCGAGGCGCAGCATCCGGCGGGCTTGGCAAGAGGAGCCGCACCCATCCTGCCTGGCAGAAGCGACGGGGAGGGCCATGGCGACGGGGCTTGCAGCGACAGAGAGGCGATAGAGGGCGACGACCATTCTTGGGGCACAACCCTAAAGGGGCTCTGGCGAGAGGGCACGAGGAGAGTCGCCGGAGTGTGGGGAAGGCGATGGTGGTGTCTAGAGGTGGAGGAGGGCTCGGCTTCGGCCGAATTTAGGCCAAAGGGTGCGGCGGCCATGGTAGCAGAGGGAGGCGAGGAGAGCAGCTCCGGCTCGGGGAAGAAGTGGGGCGGGGTCCTGGGAGTGAGGGGAGGCGAGTGGTGTGCTCGGGAGGCTGCGGGGAGGGATATATATAACCGGGGCGAGGGAGCACGGCTCGGGTGCCACCTCTCGTGCTCGGCCAAAGGTTCTGGCGACGCGCAGCGAGCATGGGGTGGCACAGGAAGGTGATGAGGGAGGTGCGGACGAGCTACTAAGGTCACGGAGACGACCCACGCTCGAGGACACGAGAAGGACGAAGCCATGGCGTGAATAGAGACGGTCGGCTACATGTTTCCCATGGGCGCACGGCGACGAGCACTGACGGGGGGGGGGACGGCGATAACGCGGTAAAATTGTTAGATATGCTCATGAGCATGAAGACGACAAGAGGGGGAGGGGCCGGAGCTAGAAGACGCCCTGGACGCGGCCAATGCCAGCAGAGCGTGCGCATTGCATCCCAAAGCTCATGATAACCGCATGCACTGGTGTGCATAGTGACACACAGCCGGCCAAATGATGTGTGGGGGTTTGTCCTTCCTAGGGAGGTTGCAACTACGGTGGCAGTTCGGTGAAAATTTCTCTGGTTAAATGGTAATAAACGTTTGAAGTTTACTGCAGTAAACTTGGACGTGCACTGTTGATCGACTGAGGTGAGATCAGAGGAAAAAGAGTTGTGTGGTAGGTTTAGGATAGGAAGGACCATAGTCCTGGAAGATATAATATGATTAGGACAAGCATTTAATATAGTTTCTTAACAACCACAAAAATTTGTCCAGAAATAAGATCACTAAGAAGCACTCATATAGAGTGATGGATTGAGATGAAAATGAACATGGCAGGGTTATTTGGTCATGTGAGAGTGCCACAAAACTTTCATGCCATTTCCAAGCCAAAATGGTACTTCCTTCATACAAAACCTCTCTGTACAAAAACTTAGGAAAAATCCTGAGGAAAGATGGCTAGATGAAATATGCCCAAATTTTGTGGAGACAGGTTATATAGGTAGGAGAAGGCCTAGGAAAATTTTCAGACATAATGGAGCAAGATAAAATACACTTGCTTCACTAACTGAAAATATGGATAGAACCAAAGAATTGATGCTCAGCTCATATGGATGCATTGCATGAGCTAAAATCTCGAGGAGGGCTTTGATTTGATAAAATGAATGACCATGCAAAAATTAAACTCAATTGGATTAACCTAGCTAGTACTTCCTTCACAATGAATCCCCTCAGACAGGAACTTTGAAAAATTGCTCAGGAATATTTACTAGGCAAATTAAATTGAAAATTGGCATGAGGCAATTATTTTGACATGAAAAGGTGTCCAAGAAGTTTGGGGTCAATTGGGCAAAGATAAATGGCACTTGCTTCACAATCTACCATTTAGGACGGGATAGGAAAATAATTAATTGAGCATGATGGGAAACATGGCCAATGAAATATTTTGCCATATTTGAGGAAGATATGACCCAAAAAATTTATGAGAATTATTTGGGAATTTTAGGAGTGGTGGAAATATAGGTTGCTTCACAACCTATGGAAAATTGGGTTATTCCTTTAATAGAAAAGCAATATTTCCAAGGAAAAGAATATTGGGATTGGTCCAAGATGGAAATGGCAAGGTCTAGGAATGGAGATGGGGATGAAAAGCCACTCTGGAAAGAAAGAAGAGGGCATCTTCTTTAGTTTCCAGACCACATAACCTCGGAAAAAAGAAAACTCTAGCAATAACCTCAGGAAAACAAAACAAAAGGAAAGGGCCAAAATCAGGCTGTGACAACTCTTCTCCCCTTAAATAAATCTTGTCGTCGAGATTTGGTTGCTTAGGGAACAAGTATGCATATATACTGACTTAAGGAGACCGTTTCCAACTCGGGCATACTGACAAGTATGCATATACTGACTTAAGGAGACCGTTTCCAACTCGAGTAGACTGACAAGTATGCATATACTGACAAGTATGCATATTCTTCATCTAACTTACCTGGCTGGCTCTAGGGTGGTTTGTTTTTACTTTATCCATATCCTGACCGAGCTTACCTCACATTTTCATGCTTATACTGTCTCCAATTCTTTTCATATCTGCTAACTTAGCTAAGTGTGATTTGTTCCTGACTGAAATACATGCCCGTCTCATAAATCCGAGAGATTTCTGATTACTGTGGCTGTACTGACAAACTTCCATGAATTGGTGATCAGATTTCTCCTGATGAATACCAAGCTTTTACTCCTTGCAAGTGTTTCTCTACTAAGTGCAGGTACTTCAGGTTCCAAATAGTGAGTTGAGGCATAACCATTTTTCTGACAGATTCTGACTTATCGCAGGAATTTCTGAATCATCTTGACCGACTCCACTATCTTGAGTGTCAGATCCATACTACATATTTTACTGTCCCCTGTCGGAGCCTGCATAAGGGGTATGATCTTATATGATAATATCCGCAGACTTGGCTGATTGTGGTTCTGGCAAAAGAATTTTGTTCACGATAGGTTATCCTTTGATGATTCACATAGGTGAGGGCACATGCTTCGAGACTGTTATTCCACCTTCTGATTACTCAGTCTGTCGGCATATCCATGGGGATAGTAGGCTATGTGATGTTTTACCATAGCCGCTAGAATCAATTGTTGAATTGACCTTGGGTTTGACTTGGCAGACCCAGATATTAATACCGACAAATCTGAGCATATACTGTTAACTGAGCGGGTCTTTCCTTGATATGGGGTCCTTACCAAAATTGAGTAGACTCCCTTGATGAATATTCATGGTGATCAATACTGACTGAGACCGCCCTGGGTATCTGCACCATGTCGACCATGCAACAATTATCAGTCTTGCACCTTCATTACTATATTCTTTGCCTGGATCCTTGCTGAAAGAGGTTGGTCATATTGCTTCTTCGTGTGACCAATGGTAGTGTCAGGGGAAATATTTCGACAGGCATACTTTTATCCTCATCTCTTGTCATGGTAACATCATTCAAATTGCAGGTTCATCACCTCTCAAGTTTTAACCGTAGGAAAAATGATCATCCGAACCCTTGCAAGAAATAAATCAGTAGCCACCAGAATGGTCTTTACATCTCAGATTTGGGACATCACTGAAATAACTCAACCACGGCTCAGGACGGCCGAAAATCAGCTCAGAGCATGAGACCGTGTTGATAAGAAGAAAGTGGTAGTTCCCTAAAACGGCCGAAAAGCAGCTCAGAGCAAAGGGCCACTATCACAAAAAGAAACTCACCAGCTGTATGAGACGGCCGGAAAGCAGGTCCGAACTCATGATAGTTGTTGGATAGAGAAATATAAAGTCGGCATCCACCCCGGTCAGCCAAAAACAGCCCAGAACATAGGCGGGGTACCGTCACTGAAGAAAAGTAGACAAGGGTTCATTAGGATCATATTCGAGGTTCACATGTACTTGTACTAAGCTCACTATTGTTGTCAATCTTCATAATCCTTTGTCAGAGTGTGGTGTATATCTGGCTTCCTTCACATATACATGAGAATCTGATTCCCAAGGCAGACTTGTGTTCTGACTGATTCTTACTTCTGACCAACTGTTGCGGATTTGATTCTTGCATGGCCATCTGCTGTCAATTCATAATGTACTATCTTGCACCAGTGCCGTACTGAGGACGATTGGATGGCTTATGCTGGAAACCGTCGAGAATATATTGCTGAGGAAAGCTGGGAATCGTGCTTCAGAAGCTTCCTCCCTGAAAGACTTGCTAGGGAAGACTCGACACCTAGCATGGGAACTCATTCCTGTATCATACTGAGGAAGATAGATGAATCTTGCCTTGGAAGCTTCTCTAGTAGCTTGCGAGGGAAGACTGGGTCGCTTAGACCAGAAGCTTTCTCAATGTGATATGTGGATTGATTACCACATATATTTCTGAAGTGGATTATTTGTATGAAATGGGGCTTTGCTGGACTATCCTCCTCTCTGAATATTGAATACATGACACATTCTTTCTTTCTTCCAGGTATATCGGGTTTCAAAATTATCCTCAATGAAGAATCAAAACTTGCATCTGAATCATACGTTTGACTAAGAATATACTGTCGATCTTGCACACAATTTATCTTCTCGCTGATTTGATCAATTCTGCTATGAAGGGTGCACACTGGGGGTGACTTGATCGTCCGTACTGTTGTGAGCAGTGCACATTAATGCAAACTTGATTATCATCATCACTATCAGATATTTCTCATTTCACTATGGTCGACTGATAATTCCATTCTATTCAGCTGAATTTCCAAATATTTGCATTCCTTGCTGACTCTTTGGGTCACGTCGGTTGACGAGAAACTTTAATGAGGGGAAAATATGCAACACCGAAGGTCCAAAGAAAGAAGTAAAAGAAACGACAAAACAAAAGCACACAAAGCATACAAATAATAACATTAAGCAACATCACATATTACTGCTACTCACAACAATAATATGCATGCACACCTAAGCACACAAATCTCGCGGAAACTTTGGTACTACTGTCTAACATGCTGTTGCGGTGTGCAAGAAAAGTGAACCTGCGTGTGGAAGGCGTTGGCGTAACCAATGCTACACCAAGCACTAGCTGAACACCGGTCGCAACCAGATGGATACGAAGGCGAGGACGGACTTGGTGATCAAGTAGCGAGACACAAGGTCACGACCACATCATCATCAAGCATACGAAAGGGGAACTGTACCCGTCCAAAGAATGGAATGACGGGGCAATGTAGGGGAGGAAAAGCAAGGCTTGCTAGCATTGCTCTTTTCTGATAACAAATAGTAGTAAGGGTTGCCGAAGGGACGAGACGGATGGCACGATTTGGGATAGAGACAAGTCTATCACCGAAATATTATGGGTGGGTGAGGGAAAGATATCGATGCGATACCTGAGCATAATTCCCGAGAATGGTGTCTGGAACACTTGGCACCAGGGCATCACATTACTGGGACAGAGATGACGCCAAACACTAAAGAGCAAGCATGCTAAGAAAGAGGGTGCAGGTAATGGATCGAAACCGATGCCACCTACACTCACAAAATTAACGACTAAATAACAATCTATATGCATGCTATGCTACAACCAAATGCAACAAAAAAGTGCAACGAACGAACTAGGCTCCATACTACCGCTTTCTAACGCTCGCGTGGGCTAGGGCATCCTACAGCCAAACCTGCTCTGATACCAAGCCTGTGGCACCCGGCTGAGAGAAACCAGAACGCCCCGTATTCCAGTCTAGAGATCAAGGAGAAGTCTTCTAGAATACGGCACTGCTTAGCATAGAACAAATCAGCTTTTTATTACAATCTATATGGGTACAAAGGGATTACATCGGCACGGCGACACTACGCCTGCCACGGTTGCTCGATGGAAGCAGCAGAACAACACGACGCAGCGGAATAACTCTAGCAGCGGAGAAGCGACGACAGTGATGAACTCCACTCTTCAGGGACTCTAGCTGGAATGCTTATCCTAGCTCCCAAACAAGGGATCCACGGCAAACAAGCAATCAAATCCGGCATGACCTACAAACTGGCATGACACGCCAGGTCAGTACATTGAATGTACTTGCAAGCACACAACAACCAAAGAAAACAAGACATACAACAACATGGCAATTATAGGTTAACAAGGATTAACATGATACTATCGGAACAACATGGCATGAACAACATGATATAGATAGAACAATACGAGCATGGCATGAACATATAAACATGATGACATTATCATGCACAAACTTACTCTGTTTGGGTTACCTCGAAACCAACACGGACATCACATGATCATCTCAGGATCAAATCAAGCTAGGTATTAACAATACCGTAGTAATCATTACATGACCACAAGGAGCTTGATCTTCACCCTTGACTCTCGCATAACACCACAATATCCATCAACTCGGTATCATCGATACCACAGTGATCATCTCACGATCACAACCACAAATATCCACGGCGATCATCTCACGATCACAATCAACTTCTTTCTCATCATCAAACCAGGGTTCTTATTAATCTAGTTATTATCATTACTTTTGACCCATAGTGTGACCAACTACGAACTGGGCCCTTATCCACGGGCGCCCCTATTGATAGATTTAATATACACTCTGTAGAGGTAGCGCACTTTACAAACACCACAGAACCCATGGCCTCGCACTCCCATTCGGGTGGACCAACAACGCTCCAACAAAACCGTCCTACTGCATGACACTCTCCCGGCCACTCCGACTAACTCCCCTCTGGGCTAAGTCATGGGTGGCCCCGTGCCTACCAAAGACACCAACGGCCACCGCCATGGCAAAAACAATAAACGGTCCAAAACGGGGACATCTGCACATAACCAAACTCGGGCTCACAAGGCTTATGCCGTCCTACCTGGCCAAGGTAGCGCCCGCGCGTAGCCTTCCCTCGTTGGAGGCATCGTCCAGAGGCACAACAATAGACCCAGTTAGGACCCTCCCAGAAGGCAAGTGTAGTTGCACTGGTCAGCTCGATATGGTGGCACCATGACTCAACCAACATTTGTTCAAGTTCAATTTAATCCGGTTAAACTTGAATGAAATAACATGATGAAATTGCATTGCATGAACATGATATCAACATGAGCATGAGGGTACAACATAACTATCCACCATATCAACAATGAATCATATCCAACTGAGCATGGCATAATGACCAGCACGAATATCACAAGTACACCAGTACTCATAGTATAACATGACCACTAACATCAACAATAAATACCATACAATAACACATCAATAATATTACCGAGTAAACACTTAACTAACTAACAACAAAGGAACAATGCATATCAACGGTACTCGGTAACCGATGTTAGTCATGCACCGAACAACATGACTAACCCAACATGTACTACTATCAAGCATGGCAATATGAAAGTAATACTAGCAAGTAGTTCATGATAACAAAGTGCAATAAAACATAGCAAGACGACAATCACTGATCCATAAGCATAACTGGGATAACGACAGTAGTAGCCAAGCAAACATATAGTTATTAAAGATTCAAGTTGAAAACAAAAGCTGCTACATGGCTATCATGCAAATGGTGGTTTTGGCTTGCCTGGGGATGAAGATGGCTCCGGGAAGATGTGCGGAAACATCGCAGAAAGATTCACCAGAAACACTTCTATCTCGAAAGGGGCTGGTTAACAGCAAGGGAAAAAAGGTCATTTTCACAGTGTCAAACCATACTGAAAATGAAACAAACAGAACAGGCTCGACGAGACGAAAAAGTTGGCTTTGGAATCACCTCATTTGGAGTTGGGAGTAAAAAGATGTAAGGGTTTTTCTGCCAGGGACCCATCTGTAATGAAATCATCACAAACAGGCCCTCAGCCGGAAAAACTGAAAGCGCCTTTTATGGAAATACGTTTTCCAGAATGGAAAGCGTATTATGGAACGAAGAAGAAGCAGAATGCGCTTTCGATAAGTGATGGCATACTCCCTGGAGTACGTCTCCACTTATCCACCGTGGCAGGGCCGGGCTTGGGGTTGCTGACGTGCTGGTCCTGCGGGGTGGGGCTCATCACTTATCCACGTTGACACCGGGGTCAACGCCCTGTTAGGCTAACCGGTGGGGTCGAGGCGACATGGGGCCCGCCTGGCCTGGCTTAGTCGTCTTCTTCCCCCGCTTCCCCGACCAGAAGCAGAGGCGAGGCAGGGGAGGGGCGTGCGGCGACGGGCTTGGCCAGCTTTGGCCATCCCCATCCGAGGCGCGGCTTCCAGCAGGCTCGGCGAGAGGAGCCTCACCCATCCGACCTAGCAAAAGCGGCGGGGAGGGCCATGGCGATGGGGCTCGCGGCGATAGGGTGGCGACAAAGGGCAGCGGCCGTTCTTGGGGCACGGCCCTAAAGGGGCTCCGGAAAGAGGGCAAGGGCACGGGGAGAGTTGCCGGAGTGTGGGGAAGGCGATGGTGGTGGCTAGAGGATGAGGAGGGCTCGGGTTCGGCTGTATGGTTAATATGTTTTGCGTAAAGCCAATTTTTCCCTACAACAAAGGATTATATTTTATTTAACCATCATGGTAGTTGAACAATATTGAGAAGGTTCCTCCAACTCAATCCCAATTAAAAGTAATTATCAACCCAACAAATTAATTTAGAGTGATGACATCCATATGATAATCCAAGAGCCAGATACTCAAGATGTCCATAAACGGGGACACGGCTAACCATGATTAGTTTATACACTCTGCAGAGGTTTGCGCACTTTTCCCCACAAGACTCGATCTCCTCCGTTGGATTTCTCGTAGTACAAGGTGTTTGAGAAACGGATGACCGAGACACAGTCATTTAGAAGCATTTTCTCTCTACTCCGGGCGGACTGGTACACCTACAATCCCCTACATCTGCTGGTCCACCTCTTCAAGAACTCACGCAACTTACTCAACTATGCCAGAGCCCATAATGGCTTGTGGTTGCACACGGAAGTTTCTAGCATGATTAGACTTATGATCCCTTTGAGCCTGGGTGGCGGACCGCAGGATGATCACACGGGTACTCCGGGATATCCTAGGACAACACTAGATTCTCCAGGTGCCCACAAGAAATCCACCCAGATGTGTATTAAAGTTGCCACCTTAAGTTGAACCATTAATTAACAACTCACGTCTGTCATGGATACACTCAAAACCCAAACCATGTCTACGAGCATAGCATGGCAATATAAGAATAACGTAGAAGTAACTCTCAAGGGTTTGATAATAAAACAGGTAATAGGTTCTACCTCATTATCTACTTCCCAGACTCACATGTTAAGAGATCCTACTCATGACATGTGTGAAGGTTGAAACTAATGCATAAATACTGGGTGATAAAGGGGTATGATCAAAGTGTTACTTGCCTTGCTGACGATCTACAAATCCTAAAGCCTCGTAGTAGTACGTTTCGCACTCCGGGTGTTCTATCACAAACAAACAATAGAATACATAAGCAATCAAGCAAAGATGCATGGCTAAATCTCAAATAAGAAGATCTAACCAGAAAATTCAACTGAAGAACTCCAGTTTGCGAAAAGAATCAAATCAAACGGAGAAACGAAACTCAAACTTCGAAAGAAACAAGATCCGATTACTAATATGGACTAAAGTCAAATTTTATAGTACCAAAATCTTGTTCAAGTTAGTTAAACAGAAAGAGGGCTTCGAGACGAAGATCTAGGCGCTTGAATCACCTGATTCTGATAAACGAGCGAAAAGATCGAAAAACAGGGCAGAAATCACGATCGAAAATAATCGCAGAAAAACCCTCGAAAAAGAAAACTAATGAACAGGCTAATGAACGAACGTTCGTCTGCGGTTAACGGGTGAAAACCATTCGTTAAAACGAACGTACGAACGGGTGTTCGCTAAATAACTAAACCGAAAAAACCGATCGAAACAAAAAAATGCATCTAGGTTTTTCCTATAAAATCGAATGACTTTTAGAATAAAACCGACGGCTACCTCGCGGATCGGGACGGCGGCGGCTGCGAACTCCGGCAATGGCGGGCTCCGGCGGCGCGGTGGCGGCGGCGCGGCGTCGGGGCGGCGAGGCGGCGACAGCGGATCGGGCGGGGCGGGGCTAGGGTTTGAGGGTGGCTCGGGCCTCCGCTTAAAAAGGTCGGCCGGGCGAAATGCTAGTCGGTTATGGCCCGACTAGGTCGGTTGACTTTTTAAAAAAAATCCGCATGGAAAAACAAAGAAAAGAAATACTAAACGGACTCCAAAAATCCTGAAATAAATTTTCCCCGTCCTCTAAAAATACACTGGACAAGGTGATCATTTATTTGGGCCTCTAATGCAATTTTTAAAAACACATATTTTTCCTAATTCAAATAAAATAGCGATAAAACCCCAAATAAAATACAAATAGATTTTAATATTTTTCTCCAACATTTCATTTATTTTGGAGAAGTCATATTATCTCCTCTCATATATTTTTTAATATGAAATATTTTGGGGGAGAAAAATATTTAAAACCAAAGTGATCCTTGTTTCAATATTTGATAAAACTCAAATATGAGAACGAGGGAAAATTCTGAACTCTCTCTAAGGGTCCTTGAGTTGCTTAGGATTTCGAGGATCACAAGAACGAAAATGCAATAGAATATGATATGCATGGATGACCTATGTATAACATTCCAAATTGAAAATTTGGGATGTTACAAGCCCACCCCCCTTAAGATGAATCTCACCCTCGACATTCGGTTGGCTAGAAAATAGGTGTGGGTGGTCTTTGCGTAGATCATCCTCTCTTTCCCAGGTGGCTTCATCCTCGGTATGGTGGCTCCACTGAACTTCGCAAAACTTGATAACCTTTCTGCGGGTAACTCGACTGGCAAACTCGAGAATCTTGACTGGTTTCTCCTCATACGTCAAATCACTGTACAACAGAATTGCTTCCAGGGGCACTGTATCTCTCAGAGGAATATCGGCCATCTCGGCATGGCACTTCTTTAACTGGGAAACGTGAAACACATCATGAACTCCTCATAGTCCTTCAGGTAATTCCAACTTGTAGGCAACCTCTCCCATGCGCTCTAGAACACGGTACGGTCCTACAAATCTTGGGGCTAACATTCCCTTAACTCCAAAATGCTTAACTCCTCACAGAGCTCCTCGGACTCCTTAATCAAATCCGGTCCAAACAACTGGCGATCTCCAACTTCATCCCACATCAAGGGTGTTCGACATCTTCTTCCGTACAGGGCTTCAAACGGTGCCATCTTCAAACTGGCCTGATAGTTGTTGTTGTACGAGAACTCCGCGTAAGGTAAATTATCATCCCAACTAGACCCTAGTCTAGTGCACAAGCTCTCAACATGTCCTCCAAAATCTGATTGACTCTCTCAGTCTGTCCATGTGTCCGCGGGTGAAAAGTCATACTAAACTCCAGCCTGGTTCCCAAGGTCTGGTGCAGTTGATGCCAAAACTTTGAAGTAAACTGTGTTCCTCTGTCTGATACGATGGTCCTCGGAACTCCATGCAGACATACGAACTTGTTCATATATATATATCTTGGCCAACTTTGCACTTGTATATGTGGTTTTCACTAGGATAAAGTGAGCTACTTTGTTCAAGCGGTCCACTACTACCCAGATAGAATCATATCCCGATCGGGTCCCGGGTAATCCAATGATAAAATCCATGCCAAGCTTATCCCACTTCCATTCAGGTATTGTCGATGTCAAAACCGGAGGATCTCGGGTAGGGGGTCCTGAACTATGCGTCTAGGCGGATGGTAACAGGAGGCAGGGGCCACAATGTTTTACCCAGGTTTGGGCCCTCTTGATGGAGCTAAAACCCTACATTCTGCTTGTTTAATATTGATGATATGGGTAGTACAAGAGTAGATCTACCACGAGATCAAGGAGGCTAAACCCTAGAAGCTAGCCTATGGTATGATTGTATGCTCGTCCTACGTACTAAAACCCTCCGGTTTATATAGACACCGGAGAGGGCTAGGGTTACATAGAGTCGGTTACAATGGTAGGAGATATACATATCCGTATCGCCAAGCTTGCCTTCCACGCCAAGGAAAGTCCCTTCCGGACACGGGACAAAGTCTTCAATCTTGTATCTTCATAGTCCAGGAGTCCGGCCGAAGGTATAGTCCGGCTATCCGGACACCCCCGGATCCAGGACTCCCTCAGTAGCCCCTGAACCAGGCTTCAATGACGACGAGTCCAGCGCGCAGATTGTCTCCGGCATTGCAAGGCGGGTTCCTCCTCCAAGTACTTCATAAAATTTTTGAACACAAAGGTAGTGTCCGGCTCTGCAAAATAAGTTTCCACATATTGCTATAGATAGAATAATATTTACACAAATCTAATCTGCTGACGTATTCCGTGACATCACACCACGACCAAGTCTTTATTCGAATCGTTTTATTGTCCCACCTCAGCACGTTTAGCGAGGCGGTTTCCTTGGCACGGCTTGTCAAAGCAGAGATCATGTCCCCTTATTCCGGGATTCTCATCAATATGGGCGTGGGTAACCCAACCATACCCGTTGGTATGTTTTCTCGATCAAAGGCGAGTCCCAAACGGCCATGGGGAGGGCCCTTGGTATTCAACCTCTTATAAAGAGACCAAGGCCTTACTCCTTTCTTTCAATCTCAAACGAGTTCGCCCTTCGCCTCGAGTTCCAACACCCAAGGCTCCATATTTCAGGCGCTTTGGACCTTCGACAATGTCCGGTTCTGACCTTCGAGGCCGATGGATGCCCTCCTTTGTCACGGAGGAGGACGTGCTGAAGTTGAGAGAGGCCAGGTTCTTGATCGGCGAAATCTCGCATAGGCTACCTGCTCAAGGGCAGGTCATTCCCACTCCCAAGCCTGATGAGAGTGTGGTGTTCATGTCCCACTTCCTTCGGGGGCTGGGCTTCCCGACGGATCCCTTCGTGAGGGAGCTCATGTTTTATTATGGGCTGGAATTTCACAACTTAGCTCCGGAGTCCATCCTCCATATTTCCTCTTTCATCGTCGTGTGTGAAGCCTTCCTTCGTATTACTCCTCACTTCGGACTATGGCTCAAGACCTTCAAAGTAGAGCCGAAGATGATCGAGGGACGGCACGCGGAGTGCGGAGGTGCTTTTATAAGCAAGAATGCCAGTGCTCCATGGCCCGAGGGCTCTTTTCAAGGGGAGTCCAGCTTATGGCAACGAGAGTGGTTTTATATCACAGCTCCCAGGAGCACCAAGTGTGTGGCGCTGCCTGCTTTCCACTTGGGTCCCCTGCCACGACTGGCGTCACGGGTCAATAAGGGCCTGGACTGGGGGTCGGCAAAGGACGTGCCCCTGTTGCAGGGCCGCATCCGGGATCTCCTAGAAAGAGACATCAGTCTGGTCATGGTGACGCAGGTTATGTTAATTCGCCGAGTTCTGCCCTACAAATGTCGCCCCCTCCGCCTGTGGGAGTTCAACCCGGAGGGACCACGAGTTCTCCAACATTTTCTTGGCATGACGCCCGTGGGGATGTAAAAATTGTTCTTCGGTCCACAAGTAGTGTGTCCGGATTGTGTGGAGGACGCAGGTTGAGCTGCAATCGTCCGGATACTCAAGTAAGTAGCCCTGTGCCCGGACTCGCTATCCGTATATGTATCATAAAATTGGCCCTAAAAGATTTGTCCTTTAAACATGAGTGGATAGCGGAAGCAAAGCTAATCAGGTGTCCGGCCCCCTCCCCGAGACCACGCCGGGTCCCGTGCTAGTCAGGATGTTGGAGGTTGTGCCTTCAAAGGAAAGCGAGGGAGGGGGCAAGGAAGCTACAACCTCCTCGAAGGAGGTTGCCCGGAAGGGAGGAATCGAAAATTCCTCTCCTCAGGGGAAGAAGAGGACTGCCTCTGAACACCCGGAGACCATGGCCTCAAAGCGGGGGAAGAAATCTTCGCCAGAGGGTCCTATGCTGGGGGATACTTCGGCCGAATTATGCCCTCAAGGGGATCAGGCCTCCACCGAGCCGTAAGTAGAGAGGAGTTTTCTTATTAAGAAACAAGAGAAATCCTTGCTTTATATTTGAGAAAAGTAATCGAAAATTTACCTTGTAGCTCGGACCTTAGCCCTTCTCAGTAGAGCTCGTCTTCGGGGGATCTTCTTCTGGAGATGATGGAGAGTGGAACGCCTCCCCCTGCCGTACCGCCTTGCGAGGCGGGCGACCCTGAGGTATGGTCGCGGAGGGTTTCTCCGAATCCGACAGGGCCGGAAGGTAGTCATATGGCCCCCCAAAGCCCTCCGCGTCCGGCCTCCGAAAAGGGCCATCGGACAAGTCTGGCACCGTCTGGTGCGCGGTTGGAGGAGCTGAAGGATCTGCTAGGGCGAGCATCTATCTCAGAGGAGCACTGTGCATTGATGGGTACGGTGATTGAGAGGATTTCATCCGCGGAGAGCGGATTGCACGAGGCCGTCAGGAGTTTACTGAAAGGTTTTGAGGTAAGTGAAATAATGTACCCTTTTTGGACAGTTGCACATAAATAAGATGCGCCATGTGTAGATAGTAGCCCCTGAGACTCTGTGCGTTGTCAATAGTGACGGCGCGCAGAGGATCATAATCCCAGGTCTAATATGCCGCCTTCATACGTAGGTGGCGAAGTGTCTGTTGGCAAGCCAGACTGATGAATTTGCCGAGCTAAAGCAGCAACTTGACGTGGCAGATGCCGACATCGCGCTTGTCCACAAGCGGTTTGACGAGGCACAAGGTATGTAATTCTGCCGGTGGCGGCTGCTAAGAGGAGCTTTATGCCAGTATCTTACAATGTGTGCACTTGATGCAAGTGGTGCTGCTGCCATGGAGAATCTTCGGGCGGAACTTGCCTGAGCCAAGGAGCAAGACAGGAAAAGTGACGCGGCTGCCGGAAAGGCAATTAAAGAGCTGAAAGCCAAACAGGCTGCTCACTGCCGAAGCAAGAAGTAAATGGCCGAGATGGCCGTGAAGCTGAAGAACGCTGCTGACCGTTGCAAGCTTCTTGAAAAAGAAGATCGGGTGGAACAGACGGACCTGGAGAAGGCCGTTTCCGATGCCAAGGATGCTCGCTCTGCAATGAGAGCTATGAAGGAGGAGCTGCGTCAAGCCGGAGAGATCGCGGCTGGAAAGCCGTTTATGCTGCGGAGGAAGTTCTGTGATCCTAAACATGTTCCGTTAGACCGGATGTGGAGTACGGCGGACTCCTATCTGGATTTGGCAGCGAGTGCCACAGATGCGGCCGAACACTTCCAAGATCAAGAAGATCGCAAAGTGGAAAAGCTCATTTGGTCGCAGTTCCACAATCCGGAGCATCCACTGTCATTAGCCGATCGTTTGGCCGAATGGGCCGAGCTAAATAGGTTGTCCGAACACGCCATGAAGTATGTCATGAGTCATCTGTGGCCAGAGAGGCCAGAGCCGAAAAGTTATTTCAACTTGGTGCAGCAGTTCCTTGGTGCGGCGCCGCATATCAATGCTATGAAGAGGTCAGCATGCATAGATGGTGCGCGGATGGCTCTTGCCCATGTGAAGACATACTGGGCGGAAATGGAGGCCACCGTTGTTGCATCCCCAGACTCAGATGGAAGCCGAGTACCTGCCGAGCACTATTTTCAGGAAGTTCTGCAAGACGCTCGTTTAATAGAGACGCAGTGCTCGAAGGATACTATATTCGAATAGCATATATCATTGTAAAACAATATTTTTATAAATTGTAGAAGCTTTTTATAATTGTGCCTGCATGTATTATAATACCTCCTGTGCGGCCGTTTGACATATGTGTATATATAATCTGAAAGATGGCAGTCGTCGGCTTCAGTCCCCACGCACACAATGCGGGAGTGTTCGCAGAAGGCGCATTTCCACACTTGATCCAACGTCTTGGTCCTACAAAGGAGGTGATAGCACAGCGAACTAGGCAATCGGACTATGATGCTTTATCACTTTCACTTAGCCATAGGAGTTTGACAATGAGGCTACTTATATAGCCCCTGGTGGCGCCTGCGCTCGCCCGAACTCGGGGCGCGTATGTGCCTGGCCAGGAAGCGGCCCTTCGTTAATGCGGAGGAATCCTAAAGATTCTGGTAAGTCATCGAGTGGTTGACCAGTCTCACGCTATATCATGACAGTCAGTTTTTGGCTTTCTCTACTGAGGTGCTCGCCTGGCCGAACCGGGGCACAATCGCAGTAGTTCTCCTGGTGCCGCCTTAGCTGATAGAGTGGAATGTAAGGTAGCAAAACACAGGAGCCGGGCAAACCCAACATTTTACCAAAGACATGATTCGGAGATGATGCATATAAGGCCAAACTCGCGACACCGAACACTCCCTAAGGTATTCGGTCTTTATGAGGGCGGGCGGGATAACGCCCTTAGTAATAAGCCCCTAGTGTCCAGGTACGCGCAAAACTCTGACGTGGCCACATGCCAAAACGCCAGCCTCCTCCTTGGTTATACCAAGAAACCAGGGGATGTGTATCAACAAGAGAGAGTAAAAAAAGGTTTACGCGGGGTCTTAATCTGAAAAGAATCCTTGGAACGGGTCCTTGCTGCACGTCTGCGCCTGTGTCTCCGTTGTGCCGTATCCTGGACGGGCGTAGCACGGTGTTCATATGTAAAAGAGAGGAACTTAGTTTAGGAAAGATCGTGCCGAACATGAGTTATACTAAATAAACGAAGTATAAATCGAAATGGGTAAAATTGAGCTTTATTGTCTCTTGTTTTTATATGCGCGGAGCCCCTAGTACAGGGGCATACGGCTATTAAGCCTTTATCAATTGTATTTTTATGCCGGACTCGTCTAGCCGTGTCCGTGGTCTTGACGACCTGTTTAGGTGCTTTGGATGGTGAAGCCGCTTTATTGTGGGGCTGTCAAGGCAGCCGCACTATCTTCTGCGCGGGAGGAACACTCAATGTTTTCCCTTTAATGAGATGATGCCTCGTGGACCGGGCATCTTAAGCGTAAGAGATGCATAATGCGCTATTGCGTTAAAGTGGGCAAAAGCTTCGCGTCCCAGCAGTGCTTGATAGCTACTTGAGAATGGGGCGATGTGGAAAGTTAGCTGTTCGCGACGGAAGTTATCGGGGGAGCCGACATAACTTCTAGCCGGAGAGAACCCATGCAACGGGCATCCGGGCCTGGCGTTACCCCTTGAAAGGAGGTTTTGCTATGGCGAATTTTTGTTGGGTCTATCCCCATGTTGCCGATTGTGTCCTGGTATAACAGGTTTAGACCACTTCTGCCGTCCATCAGGACATTTGTAAAGTGGAGTCTGCCGATTATTGGATCTAATACCAAGGCAGTCCAGCCTGCGTTCCGGATACTTCTAGATTAATCCTGATGGTCAAAGGTGATCGGTTTTAACAACCATTGGCGAGACTCCTTTGGGATAGGCCGTATGGCGCGTATCTCTGTTGGCGCCATTCTGTTCGTCACGTGAAGTAAGTTTACTGTTTTGACTTCTTATGGGAAATCCTTTTGTTTCCCGGTGCTCTGCTTGTGGGGTTCGCTGTCGTCCTCACTTGGTGTGTCGAGCCCCTTGTGTTCGGCATTGAGTTTGCCGGATTGCTTGAAAACCCAACAATCTCTGTGGGTATGGTTCGCAGGCTTCCCGGGAGTACTGTGTATTTGACATATCTTGTCCAAGATTTTGTTTAAGTTGGATAGCTCGTCCCTATTATCCTTGAGGGGCGGCTTTCTCTGATTCTGCCGCGAGCTTTTGAATCCGGCATTAACCGCCATGCTCTTTGGGCTGTTTCCCTTATTTCGGCACTGGTCCTTGCTGCGTCGGGGTTTTCTGTTTCCATCCCTAACTTCGGATGTACTTGAGTCGCTGGTGCTACATCTTGCCAACTAGTTGTCCTCTCCTACGCAAAAGCGGGTCATGAGGCTTGTCAATGCGGCCATTGTTCTTGGCTTTTCTTGGCCGAGGTGTCTGGTGAGCCATTCGTCTCGAACGTTATGCTTAAAAGCTGCTAGGGCTTCGACGTCCGGACAGTCGACTATCTGATTCTTTTTAGTGAGAAATCTATTCCAGAATTTCCGGGTTGACTCTCCGGGCTATTGAGTTATGTGACTGAGATCGTCTGCATCTGGAGGGCGGACATAGGTCCCTTGAAAATTTGCCCGAAAAGCATCCTCAAGCTCTTCCCAACTTCCAATGGTGTTTTCGGGAAGGCTTTTGAGCCAATGCCGGGCTGGCCCTTTAAGCTTGAGGGGTAAGTATTTTATGGCGTGGAGGTCATCTCCTCTGGCCATGTGTATGTGGAGGATATAATCCTCGATCCAGACCCCAGGTTTTGTTGTTCCGTCGTACGCCTCTATGTTTACGGGCTTGAATCCCGCTCGAAATTCATGGTCCAGCACCTCATCAGTGAAACATAGGGGGTGTGCGGCACCCCTGTATTTGGGTGTGCCGTGATGTTCGGATATTTGTTGTGTTGTATTTCTTGCTAGAGCTTGCTTTCTTGGCCCGTAGATAGATCTGGCTGGGCCATCTTGTTGATGCGGATCCTTTGGTGGATCACGTGCCGGCTTGTGTGCGGCGCCGCTTGCCGCTCCATGCTGGCCATGCGGTCGTCTATCCGACCGGGTGGTTTTCCTATTTTTTGACTGCGGGGGCTCTAAGGCCTCCTTGTCAAATTCAGGCAGTAGCTTTCGCTTTGGATAGCTTTTTGTGCGGCGACTGCCGCCATATTTGTCTGCGGTGTTGCGTACTTTGCTCCATCTGATTCTGAGTGCATCTTCCGCAGTTTTGAGCTTCCGCTTCTGCTTTTTCAGGCTACGCGCAATGGTGATGAGCCTTTTGTGGAGGTTCTTCTGCTCCATGAGCCTATCCGGCATAAGGTCGTACGGACTGTTGTTTTCGCCGGGGACGGGGTGTTCGGTTTGTTTATCCAAGTTGCCCTGTTCGGACGGTTGCTTGAAGGCATGTTCGTCGTCCGCCGGCTCGTCCTGCTCTATGGCTGGGTCTGTATGGCTGCTGTCTATGTCGAGGCGGGGCCTGGAGCGGCGCTTACATCACCGCTTTGATTGCTTTTCGAGTGAACGATCCCTTGTTGCATCCTTGTGTTCCTCGTCGTCGCTTCCTTTGGGTGTGTCCACCATGTATACACCATGAGATGAGGTGGCTGTCTAGTGCCTTGTAGGCGTTGGTTCATGTTCATCTCATACATCATCGTCCGTACCGTCGATGTCTTCGGAGTCGAAGTTGAGCACCTCGTTTAAATTATCGACAGTCACTACGAAGTGGGTGGTGGGTGGGCATCGAATTTCTTCGTCGTCCACATCCCAATCCAGCCGGTCATAGTCTGGCCAGGACTATCCTGACAAAGAGAGAGACCTGAGTGAATTCAAAATGTCGCCGAAGGGCGAGGGCTGAAAGATGTCTGTGGCGGTGAACTCCATGATCGGCGCCCAATCGGATTCGATCGGTAGGGGCGCGGAGGGCTCCGAGTCCGTAGGGTTTTACAATGAAAGCACCAATGTCGGTGTCAAAACCGGCGGATCTCGGGTAGGGGGTCCCGAACTGTGCATCTAGGCGGATGGTAACAGGAGGCAGGGGACACAATGTTTTACCCAGGTTCGGGCCCTCTTGATGGAGGTAAAACCCTACGTCCTGCTTGATTAATATTGATGATATGGGTAGTACAAGAGTAGATCTACCACGAGATCAAGGAGGCTAAACCCTAGAAGCTAGCCTATGGTATGATTGTATGTTCGTCCTACGGACTAAAACCCTACGGTTTATATAGACACCGGAGAGGGCTAGGGTTACACAGAGTCGGTTACAATGGTAGGATATCTACATATCCGTATCGCCAAGCTTGCCTTCCACGCCAAGGAAAGTCCCTGCTGGACACGGGATGAAGTCTTCAATCTTGTATCTTCATAGTCCAGGAGTCCGGCCGAAGGTATAGTCCAGCTATCCGGACACCCCCTGATCCAGGACTCCCTCAGGTATCGACATAGGCTGTAGTAATCCTGCTGGCTTCTGATGTTCTGCCTTCACTCTCTAACATACATCACGTACGGCTACATACTCGGCAATATCCTTCTTCATTATAGTCCACAAGAAACGCTCCTTCAAATCCAAATACATCTTGGTGTTTCTGGGGTGTATCGAGTATGGTGAGTCGCGAGCTTCCTGTAATATTAACTTCCTGATCTTGGCATTATAGGGCACAAATACACGGTCCTCAAACCACAAGGTGTCGTGCTCATCCTCACGAAAACCTTTGGCTTTGCCTTCACTCATCTTCTCCTTTATCTCGACAATTTCTTTGTCATCCTTCTGGGCTTCTCGAATCTTTCCCAACAAGGTCGACTGAACTTCCATGGTTGTAACAAAACCTCTAGGAACAATCTCTAGATGTAGCTCCCTAAAATCTTCTGCTAACTCCCTTGGCAAACCTCCTCTTACTAGGGTATTAGCATAACTCTTCCGGCTCAAAGCGTCTGCTACGACATTGGCCTTTCCTGGATGATAGTGCAACTTCATATCATAATCCTTTATAAGCTCCAACCATCTCCTTTGCCTAAGGTTCAACTCCTTCTGTGTGAAACTGTACTTCCAACTCTTATGATCCGTGTACACATCACAATGGTTTCCAATAAGAAAATGTCTCCAGGTCTTGAGTGCATGTATTACGGCTGCCAACTCCATGTCATGTGTGGCATAGTTCAACTCATGCGGTCGAAGTTGTCGTGAGGCATATGAAACAACTCTTCCGTCTTGCATAAGTACTCCTCCAAGTCCTAAGCGAGAGGCGTCGCAATACACTTGGAAATCCTTGCGTATATCCGGCAGGATCAGCACTGGGGCTGTACTCAAATGTTTCTTTAATTCCTGGAAACTTGCTTCACATTCCTCGGTCCAATGGAACTTCGTGTCCTTCTTCGACAACGTCGTCATAGGCTTCGCAATGTTAGAGATATTTTCAATGAATCTCCGATAGTACCCCGCGAGTCCAAGAAAACTACGGATCTCTCCAACATAGGTGGGTGCCAACCACTCAGTTACCGACCGAACTTTGGTGGGGTCTACTGCTATACCTTTGTGTCACTCCGATCCGCATGGAGCAGGGGGCCTTCGCACGTCAGCCCAGGATAACATTGCATGGTAGCATTGTTGATATGTCTTGCATGATATTTATTGTTGATGCTAGTGGTCATGCTAGGTTTCAATGAGTAGTGTTGTACTTGTGATCTTCATGCTCTTTAGTATACTATGTTCAGTTGGATATGATTCATTGTGGATATGGTGGATAATTATGTTGCACCCCGTGCTTATGTTGATATCATGTTTATGCATTATCGCATCATGTTATTTTATCATGGCTCAGCATATTGCATTCAAGTTTAACCAGATTAAATTGAAGTTTAACAAATGTTGGCTGAGTCATGGTGCCACCATATCGAACTGACCAGTGCAACCACGCTTACCTTTATGGGAAGGTCCTAACTTGGTCTATTGTCGTGCCTCTCGCCGGTGCCTTCAACTAGGGAAGGTTATGGGCGTGCTTACCCTGATCAGGTGGGAAAACATAACCTTGTGTGCCCGTAGATTTGATGATAAGCGCTTTTGTCCCTATTTGGGGACGGGCCACGACGGTGGCCATTGTGTCTTTGGTAGACACGGGGCCACCCATGACTTAGCCCAAAGGGGAGTTGGTCGGAGTGGCCGGGAGAGTGTAATGGCTGTAGATCGGGTTTGTCAGAACGCCGTTGGTCCACCCGAAAGGGAGTGCGAGGCCATAGGTTCTGTGGTGTGGGTACAATGTACTAACCTCTGCAGAGTGTATATTAAATCTATCGATAGCCGCGCCCACGGATAAGGGCCTTGTTCCTAGTTGGTCACACTATGTGTCAACAGTATTAATAATAACTTGATTAATGACAACCCCGGTTCGATGATGAGATAAGTTGGTTGTGATCGCTGGAAGGATCACGGTCTGAGACCAAGTGTTGGTCATGGTTGTGATCGCCGGAATGATCACTGTGGTATCGACGATACCGAGTTGTTGGATATTTGTGATGTTGTGCGAGAATCGTGGGTAAAGATCAAGCTCCTTGTGGTCATTTGATGACCACTACGGTATTGTTTATACCAAGCTTGATTTGATCCCGAGATGATTCTGTGATGTCTGAGGATGGTAACTGATGCATGTGATGGTCACAAAGTAACCCGAGCAAAATAATAGTGCATATAGTGTCATCATGTTGGATGCCAGTATTGTCAGATTTATATGTTCATGCCATGCTCATGTTGTTCTGCTGTATCATGTTCATATTGTTGCTGCCATGTTATCCTGATGACCTCATGTATATTTCCTGCTTAACCTGTAATTGCCATGTTGTTGTTTGTCTTGAATGCTTCTGGTTATTATGAGCTTGCAAGTACATTCAATGTACTGACCTGGCGTGTCATGCCAGCTTGCAGGTCGTGCCTGGATTGCTTGCTTGATTGGTGTTGTTCCTGTGTTCGCGAGCTAGGATAAGCATTCCAGCCAGAGTCCCTGCGGAGTGGAGTTCACCACCGTTGCCGTTGTTCCGCTGCTAGAAGTTTTTCCGCTGCTTGCATAGAGCAACTGAGGATGGCATTGTGTTGCCGTGCCGATGTTATTCATTGTACTTTCAGAGACCTTGTAATCATATTCGTGTAATAATAGGAAGCTGGTTTGTTCTATGCTAAGCAGTGTCGTATTCCAGAAGACTCCTCCTCGATCTCTGGGCCGGAATACGGGGTGTTCTGGTTTTCTCTGAGCCGGGGTGCCACAAGGGGAGGAGGTGGCATGCGGCAGGCGACGTGTCCGCGCACCGGCGAGGGCGCAGTGTCGGCAGGCGTGGCCAAAGGTCATGGGAAGCTGTGGGAAGGCGATGAGGAGGGAAGTGGACGAGCGCCAGAGGCTCACTTAATCGAGCAAAGCTCACGGACGAACGGAGGAAGAGGACACCGGGGAGGAAGGCGAGGATGCATAGGAGCGCACTGTTTCGGTCGTTGGCATGGTTCGCCGGAGAAGAAAACGAAGGGGGCCAGAGGTCCAGGGGGGAGACGATGTGGAAGGGGAGCTGTAGGACATTAATGGCGAGGTCAGAGACGGTCAGAGCAGCGATGCCGACGCGAACAATGGCTAGACCACCGTTTTGGCTAGCTGCCCTCGTAGTCACCACTGACATGGCGCGCTCTGGAGTTTTTACTGAGGCCAGCTCATGTCTACCGCGTAGTCCTTTGTAACTTGAGTGTTACTACGGTAAAGAAACGGCAGAGACAAATTGAGCTGAGTAAACCAAGCTCCACAAGTTTGCTGTTGCAAACTTGGCAACATCTTAGAGATAAAACCAGAGAGGTTAAATGAACAACTGCTAAATCATTCTCACCATATCCTCATAGGGCTGAAGCACAAGAAAGATGATTACTTGGTTACCTTCCTTCCCTCGCCTAGGATAGTAGAAGGATCTGTGGCCGAAGGCGCCACAAACGAAGCGGGTCGCCTCTTTTCTGCAGATCTCCGCAAGATGACCCTTCTCCCCGCAACGATAGCACATAACGTTTTTTCCATGCTTGTGCGGTGAGGAGGACGAGGCCTTGAGAAGCTTTTCCACCATTTCTCCCCTTTGGCATTTGGATCCATGTTTTCTTTAACGATCTCCGTGATAGTAAAGGTTTTCTTGGTAGCCTTTGCTTTTGACGGCGATGAAAGAAAGAGAACCCCTCCTATCTTTTGATCGTGGTCAAAATCCTATCCAAGTTCCCTTTTTTCAGATCTTTCTCCTGGTTTTGATCATCACTGTTCACCTACTTGTTACGGAGATCTCGACCAATGCACAAGCCAGATTTTTTTACCTTTTTTTCTCCCATCCCATCTTGGACGGGCCCAGAAGCTTTTCTCATGTTTGAATGGAGGTCTTCCGCAAATGAATTTCCATATAGGAATTCTATAATGTGCCTGCAGATATTGATTTAAAGCTTGTTTCAATTGAACGAGGATGTGAACGAGAAGGCAACAAAAGGGAGCTTGGAGCAAGAGGAGTCATTTAGTAGTTCACGAAAAAGGCATAGTAGAGAAAGTCTGAGGAGCAGGAAAATTTGGTCACGTAGATCTTCTATTTCGCCGGAATTCGTTGATTGCTCCGTACTCATTTACAATGGAAAAACTCCTGTTCGTTGTAAGATCACTGAAGGAAAGGTTGGTCATAAATTTGGAGAGTTTGCTTTTACACGGAGAGTTAATATGGGCCCACCCTTGCTTAGCGTTCCACTTGTGATCCGGGAGGATTTGGAGAAATGCGCCTGACCATGAAGAATAGATTTTGTATTTTCTTTCATGTGAACGGCCCTATCTTGTAAAGAATGGTTTTTCGTGATATAGACCACGTTGAGAAAGACCAACCAACAACACAAATAAAGACCGTTCCATTTGGGTACCTCGAAAGGGAGGTGCTCCTTATGATGCTCGGATAGGATAGGATAGGATTGTGCGCGCCGGGCCCTTCGGGTGTCCATATTTTGGCCGACCTTAGCGTATATACTATGTTATGCGGCCGTAATATTTTGATACCTTCCACCGCTGTTACGCCAGAAATCCAAGGTTCCACACGAGCTCCTGTTCTGCGGCGTGGTGGCAGGACCGCTAGGGGATTGGCTCCGGGTGTAGGTAGGGTCAAATCCGCAGGGGTCATGCAAATACATAGGCCCCTTCCCTTCTGCCGAGTTGTTTAGAAGGCGCTTTCCGTTCTACGGTCCCTCGGAGCGAAGGGTTAGGCAGGTAGTACGGGCCCTCTGACTTCCAGCTATGTGCTGTGTGCGACTCCCGCGAAGCGAATGAAGGGAAGCTCTTCGAGCTTTCTCCGCCAGCGGCTTATGTAGTGGTCGGCATTCCTACGTGCTCCGACTGATCCCCACTGGAGATTATATGAGGGGTCTTGGAAACTGTCGTGACGCTTTGGTGACGAAGGTCACCGGGGTGACTATGGAAGGATTCCGTGGTAGTCTCTGACTCCCTCCAACTCAATCAATATCAAGAACATGTCGTGAGCATGGGGGTTTGGCCGACTACTAAACTATTGGCTAGGGCTTTTCTAGTTATAGCTTCTATAGTGAGTGGCCCTTCCGCTTTGATCTAGTTTTAGTTTGTATTGTACTAAATTGAACACATATCAAAGAAAGGCGATCAATCAATAAGTAGTTGCCCTTCTCCGGCCTGGGAAAAGCAGCGAACTCGTTAAACAAGGGGCTTTTTTATTCATGGTCGCTACTGTTGTATTGTATATTGTCGGGGGAAGCTACTGCTTCTACGATAGCTCCGCTTCCTCATCTTGCTTCTACTTTGCTTGTTTGCGCGAAGGCTTAGAGTCCTTTTCGCTAGGTCCAAATTCATCAAAGCGAAAGATCTGATCCAACGAAAATCCCGCATATTGAGCGCAGCTGATATGTGGCTACTAGGCGCGATCATCCCGCATGCCATAAAAAATACTTCTTTTTTTATGGCCCATCATATAAAGATAGAATAGATATGGATAGAGAGACATTCTATTGATTCGCGAAATGGCTCGTCGATCCAAATGAATCATTCTTCTGGTCTCTCTCTGCCCCCCCGCCCCAAAACTGACCCACGACACAGCGCCCATTCGTTTCGCGCGCGGGAAGGCAACGAAGTTCAGTTCAAAAGACCGCAGCGGAGTGGAGCAGCCGCGACACGAAGTTCCTTACCTTAGCTGGATCTCGCTGGTGCCACCTAAACGGTAGGTATAGGCAGCGGATGTCTGACGTTTGGAGTTGTCGTTCGTGCACCTGTCCCCAATAGAAGAATGAGTGATCCCTTCCCCTGCGGATCATGGCCTTACCACTAGGTCCCCGATGGCCAGCGGGGGATTCGGTATAGCAGCTCACGTTCGTTTGCGCTTCGCGTTCCCGCTGGACTGGACACGTGTTAGCTGTAGGAAGTATGGTTACGAAAGTGACTTCGGTTCGCCAGTTCAGGCTCAACTCCTCGCTTTACGTTAGCGGACTTACAGGTCGGGCCGGGGCTCCACGCTCTTTCTTTCTGTGTGGGACGATGCCGGGGAATGTGTCGAGGCGGCGAACAACAACAAGACAACTAACTACATTTGCTTTTTCCCTCCATGAGATGAGCCAGTGCATTGGACCGATGGATAATTGAACTGAGCTGGCCAAACGCTTGGGCGCTCTACATACGATGTAGAAAAAATTAGATACATATCGATTTCTTTCTGATGGATCCAGAATAGATAGATATCTTGTATCATCAATAGATAGAAAGAGGTCAACCATTATTATTGATAGAAAACCTTTCGAACTATCAAAACAGATCAGGCCATCTACCAATCAATTTGAATCATCTCGCTTTTCGTTCATTTCAGCCACGCCATAATAGCCGCCACAATAAGAAAGAAGCAAGAAAAACAGCTAGAAGCGCTTGCTTCGCCGCGCCCAGCAATTCTTATTCACGGGAAAGCCAACCGAAAGATTCGATTCGGACTTCGTAGAGCCGGTGCTGCTGCTGTCTGCATAGGGCCGTCCCCCACTCCCGTCCTGGGGCTCTAAGGGGTTTTGTTTTAGGAACAGACGACGGTGTTTTGCTGACGCCTCGAATCGACGCTTTTGTTGCGACATGCTAAGTTTTCTCCCCTATTGCTAGTAGGTTGATGGGTCGCACGCCCGGCACACATGTTTTGGCCTTGCTTGTGTGTCCATAACTCAAAATAGGTGACCTAACGGCCACCGCCCGACTAAACATACCAATAGTCACCAAATTCATATGGGCTACTGAGGAGTAGGCAATGATCTTCTTAAGTTCGATCTGTCTTAAAGTGGTCAAGGAAGTATATATTATAGCAATCGCTCTTAGAGTATAAATGAAAGGAGTGAAACAAAGTGTCGCTTCAGGAAACATGGGTATTGAAAATCTTAAAAACCTATAGGTTCCCAATTTTAAAAGAAAATTGGGAACCATCAGGCTTAGGGTAACAAGGACTACGGTCCTGGTAATTTATGAGGTAAAATGGACAACCATTTACCATAGTTGTTGTACAACTGCTAAATCTGACCCAGAAATTAAATCATGAAGGAGCACTCACTAGGAGTGATGAATTAAGTTAAAACTTGGCAAAGCCTGATGATTTGGACATACCATGGTGCTGTAAAAAGTTCATACCAAATGGACTCACCAAACTGGTACTTCCTTCACAGCTATCTTTTCTGTCCAAAAACTTCAAAAAAATCCTCAGGACAAATGGCTAATAGAATTGAGCCAAAACTTTTTGGAGATGGATCATAAGGATAGGATAAGATCTTGGAAAAAGTTTCAGCCGAAATGGAGCAAGATAAAATATACTTGCTTCACAAACTGAAAGTTTTGACAGAACCCAAGAATTGCTCCTGTGCTGACATAGTTCAAGGAAATGAACTAAATTTAGGTGGAGGCTAATAATTTGAGATACTTGAGAGGATGGAAAAGTTTCATCCTATTTGGAAACTCTATGAAGGTACTTCCTTCACAAAGTTGTGTTCTAGTCGGAAACTTTGAAAAATTGCACAGGGAGCTAGGATGAATGGATTGAGCTCATATTTGGCATCCAAGGGTTATTTAACAATGTTAATCACCCTGCCAAATTATAGCTCAATTGGAATTAGGAATAAAGCACTTCCTTTGCAAAATTTCAGAGAAGGCAGAAACTTGCATTGGATCATGTGCCAAATTTTTGAACTAAGGAACATGAGATTAGGATGGAACTAGTGATTATATAGCAAGGACAAGCTCCACAATTTATGTGGGAATTTTCTCTGCTATAAAAATAGTTGTTCCTTTGGAAAATGGCAAAAATGCAATATTGGAATTAAATAGAAAAAGACAATTTTCCTTATTTAATTATGGCCAATATATTTGCCAGAGCTTGCATTAGGCATAAGCATCAACTCCACCAATTCTCATGAATTTAGGAGATGGCTAGTTATGCCTTTGGATTTTATTCCTCAAAAAGGAAAGAAAAGGGACAAGTCACAGTCAAGAATATTGCATGGGACTTAGCAATATTTTTGCACATCCAAGGATTAGAAAGATAGGAGGATCTCTGGGAACAAAAGGGAGGATCAACAGATCAAAGAAAATGATGGCTCCTTTGTAACCACAAAGGACATATACAAATTCCAAAAATTTGGAATTAGGCTTTAGAGAGTTGGGATGATGCAGATGAGGGCTTGCCCACTAACAAATACATGAGCAAGGTTTTTGAAATATTGAAAATGACAAGAATTGTCATAGTCATCTCAGCAAACTCAGGAGAAAATTTTGAAACATGAGTGCCAGGAAGGAATAACAGCACAAAAATTGATAACCCAATTTTGGGGCTGTTACAACTCTTCCCCCCTTAAAAATAATCTCGTCCTCGAGATTTCTAGGGTTACAGCAGAAATGAAAGAATAACCACTCCGGGGGAAACCTCGGGGTTAATTTTAACCCTATGGTCAAATTCAAACGAGATAGGGGCACCGATAATTGGTACACCCCGGAATGGATATGGCAAACCTGGATATACCCACCTCTTGGGGCACTCGAGATCAGACTCCCGAAAAATACTGGATGCACCCAATGAACAGTGGTT
The DNA here is from genome assembly GCF_003073215.2 of Triticum urartu. Classification (NCBI taxonomy): domain Eukaryota; kingdom Viridiplantae; phylum Streptophyta; class Magnoliopsida; order Poales; family Poaceae; genus Triticum; species Triticum urartu. Next base: position 447,891,182 of record NC_053023.1, on the reverse strand, counting down.
TCACCTGCTGACACATGGGTCCAGGGCCCACTGGCAGCCACCTTCTTCTACGTCCAGCTTGTTGCTTCTTCTTCTATGTCGCTGTTCCGCGTGCGGCATAGCGCAACGCGCATATAACTCCTAGGGAGATGAGGACCCTAGTGTCGTAGTGCGCGGCGTGCACGGCGCCGGTGCACCAAGCACTCACGTCGCGGGCCAGCACCTTGTCAGCTCTGCTCGCGGATTCGCCTCCTGGGCGCCGGTGATCGAGCGACGAGAGGCTCTCCTGGACCACTCTCACCGTACACCGGGGTTGGGCCACAAAAGATGGCAGCGCGACTCTCCTCCAACGCACGAACACAATTCCGCTCTACTACCTCTTTGGTTTGGACGAGATCGAGCCAAGCTCCTTCGGCGAAGAAATGTTCTTGGCGGCGCTGTGGTTATTCCTCGTGGCGCTACTGGGAACGCTCCTTGGCTCGTCGATCCTCCTGCTGATACTCATCAGGAATCATCGGGCTCGGGAGAACGCGCGGCTGGGTGCGGGTGCTCCAGATGCGGGAGAAGATGGTGCACTGCATGGTCCTCCTCCACGCTTGATCCTCCGTCGCTCTGCGCCGGCAGAGTAATCGCGTGTGGAGGTGGAGCAGGGTGGCGACTCGCTTGCGCCTCACAAGGCACAGAAGATGGTGGGGGTGGGGTCCATGTGCAGGAGAGGTGGCTGCGCCAGCTCCATGAACAGTAGGTGTCGATGTAGAATCGGAGTTGAAATCTGTATCGGGGTAGTTGTACTAGATCGAATGAAATAAAGTGGGTAGTGTTTCCCCCAGAAATGAAATGGGGAAAAGAATTCGAGACGAGGAACTACCAGATGGAAATGCCTGTGCGAGGCTCTGGTTTAGAAATCCGGCACACAGACTATGCACGGATAGATAGGGACATGTGACTGTGCATTCCCCTGAGTACTGCCCGAATGTACTCGTGGGTGAACCAGGTATGCGTGCAGTATGCAGAATAATCTAAACTAGCAAACAGACAGATGCAATAAACATGCAATGGAGAAACACACCAGACAAATCATACTAGAGTGTTTTAATGCTAGTGGGTATATGTACTCCTGGCATACATATACCTACATTAGCGCGCATTTTATTATAGACTCGGGATGAGTCAATGTTGTTTTTAGTGTATGTGCTCTACTGATTAAAATTTTGTTAACACACATTGCCAACCTTGTCAAACATCTCTGTTTGATAGAGAGGCAAACCAACACAACACAATCAAAAGCAAGAAAGCAAGCATAAACACATCATACAGTGCAAGCATACAACAAAGCATCAGCGCTCTATGCGCTAAACGAAACTACTCACTTCGGGATACATGGTTCTATCCTCATATCGGGAATGAACTGACACACTGACCTACTTGCAGAAACAACTGGTGGCACGGCCGAGATCAAGCTGAGGGCTTGCTTTGCAGGGGTTCTCCGGGAGGACGAAGACTGAGCCAATCCCCTTCTTCATTATCCGAGATCACTATGGGTTGGGGTTCGGCCACTGGGGGTGTGGCTGAAATTGATCCAAGCATATGCTGCTGGTGGATCCGGAAATGTGTCTTGTCGAGGGTGATGATGTTTGGCCAAGGCCATAACATCGGCTGAGAGGGTAGCACTGGCTCGGAGAGCGTTGGGTGAACCGCTTGAGATGCGAACTTATGAGCCTCACGATAAGCTTCCTTGACAACTCGGACCGCATCGTTGTCCAAGGTTCTGAATTCGTCAAGCATCCTTGAAATCATCATTCACTGGGCAGTGATATACTGCACCAGGCGAGCGATTGCGGGGTCATTCCCTTGGATAGAGGGGGTGGTTGAATTCCTGACGCTGTAGCAATGGGGAAGAAACAAAACTCCCTTCGATCTGCCACTTGCGGGAACTTGGTTCGGAGGTATAGGATTGCATCCACAGCGGCGGCGTGGATGGCCAAATCATTGGTAGGCATGGCTCTACCCTGAGAAACCAACGGCTGGCCATCTGCTGTGGGACCGGGGCTGATGTGCACCCATGCATCATAGCGATGAAGGTGAGGAACGGGTGTTGACTGGAACACCAGATAGTCGGGGCTAGCATCATAGCCAAAGGCTTGGGTGAGCATCTCAGCAAGAAGGGGTGGGAAGCCAGCATGGTTGATGGCACTTGTGCGGCTGTGAAACTTGGTAGTTTTGAGGGTGCTAGCCATGACTAGGGTGTTACTAGCTAGTCTTCTCTGCAGGGACATGGCTGAATGAGGAGTGAGCGATACGACTAGTGGAAAGGTGGCTTTTATAGGCAGCTATGCGGGACATGCCCGCAGGGTGTGGCCCCTTTCCCTTAATGGCGAAGGGCAAGCGATGCGGCCGACCATAAAGGATGTGGTTGCTATTCGTTCCATGGATAACTAGGTGGGGACAGCGGGGTGAGGACATGTCGGTCCCGACTATGCCACCTGTGGATTAACAGTGGCCATGCCGGATGCCAGGGATGAGTCAAATCCCTTAGGGTTATTATGGTTTAATTGTAGCGGTGATCTAATACTAGGATAACCTATGCGAGCCTGGCTGCTCAGATACCATGTCCTGTGGCACCCCGATCCGCATGGAGCAGGGGGCCTTCGCACGTCAGCCCATGATAACACCTGACGCATGACGGGTCCATAACACAAGACTCCAGGTACAAGAATATTCATCAAATACATGTATTGAAGAGTAAATCATTGATGAATACAAATATCTGGCATAGCCCTAAGGCTATATAAATGGCAGCGGAAACTTATTTAAATGGCGGCAGAAGTCTTGGTTTGGCAGCACAACAACTCTGGCTGGGCTCCACAACTCACAGGACTGGCAAGGTTACGGCCTTGTACAACGGGTCAAGCGAACACTCCGGGTATGACCTACAAAACTGGCATGACACGCCAGGTCAGTACATTGAATGTACTTGCAAGACAACCAAATACATAGCATCCAAACAAGCAGAAGACAAAGCGAGAACCGAGCGCATGCAACAACCTATCTCATATCAATTACTAAACATGGCATGATAAAGATCAACTAAGCATGAACAAAATCATAGCATCTACTAACATGGCAATAACATGGCCTATCAAAACATGCTTATAACTTGGTAATAGAAAAACATAGCATATTATCTCAATCATGGCATAACTTAACATGTCAATCAAAGCATGGCATGGCATCATGAAACTATGCTGAAAGTAAACTACCGATTATATCCAATGCAGACATAGCATGTTAACTTTATGCAATCATCTTCTGTTCTGCCTTGGTTTTTAAATGCAACCTATTACTCATGCAATGCAACCAACCTTGTGCACCAAGTCCCTCGGACTCTCTTACCAACGGATTGCCTCGCAACCGAACGGTGATCTTTCCGTGATCACAACCATGACCAACACTTGGCCTCCAACACTTATCGAGACCTCGTCTCGTGATCATATCAAAACATCATCGTGACTTCTCATGACTATCTCATAGTCCACATCACCACATTCTTGTTGTCACATTAATTTACTTAATTATTTCAGGTTTATCCTCCATTTCGACCAAGACCTGATAGTGTGACCTACTACGAACTGTGTTGCTATCGATAGACTTTATATACACTCTGTAGAGGTAGCACACTATACCCACACCACGGAACCCATGGCCTCGTCATCCCATTCGGGTGGACCAACAGCACTCTGACGAAACCGACCTACTACCATGACACTCTCCCGGTGATACGTCTCCGTCATATCTATAATTTTTGATTGTTCCATGCCAATATTATTCAACTTTCATATACTTTTGGCAACTTTTTATACTATTTTTGGGACTAACATATTGATCCAGTGCCCAGTGCCAGTTCCTGTTTGTTGCATGTTTTTTGTTTCACAGAATATCCATATCAAATGGAGTCCAAACGGGATAAAAACTGACGGAGATTTTTTTTGGAATATATATGATTTTTGGGAAGAAAAATCCACGTGAGACGGTGCCCGAGGTGGCCACGAGGTAGGGGGCGCGCCCCTGACACTCGTGGGCCACCCGTAAGGCGGTTGATGCCCTTCTTTCGCCGCAAGAAAGCTAATTTCCGGATAGAGATCATGTCAAAATTTCAGCCCAATCGGAGTTACGGATCTCTGGGAATATAACAAACGGTGAAAGGGAAGAATCTGGGAACGCAGAAACAGAGAGAGACAGAGAGATAGATCCAATCTCGGAGGGGCTCTCGCCCCTCCCATGCCATGGAGGCCAAGGACCATAGGGGAAAACCATCTCCCATCTAGGGAGGAGGTCAAGGAAGAAGAAGATGAAGGCCCCCCCCTCTCCCCTTCTCTTCCGGTGGCGCCGGAACGCTGCCGTGGCCATCATCATCATCATCATCATCATCATCGCGATCTACACCAACACTTTCGCCATCTTCACCAACATCTCCATCACCTTCCCCCCTCTATCTACAGTGGTCCACTCTCCCGCAACCCGCTGTACCCTCTACTTGAACATGGTGCTTTATGCTTCATATTATTAACCAATGATGTGTTGCCATCCTATGATGTCTGAGTAGATTTTCGTTGTCCTATCGGTGGTTGTTGAATTTCTATGATTGATTTAATTTGCTTGTGGTTATGTTGCTGTCCTTAGGTTCCCATCATATGATTGCGCGCGTGGATCACACCCTAGGGTTAGTTGTATGTTGATAGGACTATGTATTGGAGGGCAAGAGTGACAAAAGCTTCAACCTAGCATAGAAATTGATGCATACGGGATTGAAGGGGGACCAATATATCTTAATGCTATGGTTGGGTTTTACCTTAATGAACTTTAGTAGTTGCGGATGCTTGCTAATAGTTCCAATCATAAGTGCATAGAATTCCAAGTCAGGGATGACATGCTAGAAGTGGCCTCTCCCACATAATACTTGCTATCGGTCTAGTAAAGTAGTCAATTGCTTAGGGGCAATTCCGCAACTCCTACCACCACTTTTCCAAACTCGCTATATTTACTTTATTGTTTATTTATCTAAACAGCCCCTACTTTTTATTTACGTACTGTTTATTATCTTGCAAACCTGTCCAACAACACCTACAAAGTACTTCTAGTTTCATACTTGTTCTAGGTAAAGAGAACGTCAAGCGTGTGTAGAGTTGTATCGGTGGTCGATAGAACTTGAGGAAATATTTTTTCTACCTTTAGCTCCTCATTGGGTTCGACACTCTTACGTATCGAAAACTGTTGCGGTCCCCTATACTTGTGGGTTATCAAGACCTTTTTCTGGCGCCGTTGCCGGGGAGCAATAGCATGGGGTGAATATTCTCATGTGTGCTTGTTTGCTTTATCACTAAGTAATTTTTATTTGTTGTTCTTAGTTGTTTTCTATCTTTAGTTATGGATATGGAACACGAATTACCAAGAAAATTAGGTGTACTTGCTACTCATGGAGATGGGGAACCTCCTAAAACCCTCGATGCTGGTTATGTGAAAAATATTATGTACTACTTTAATAATCCTGAGAAAACCCCATTCAATTTTGTAATGGGACTAACGTTGGCTCCACGTGAATACTTTAGGGATTACCGCTTGACACAACAAGGGAAACTATTATGGGATCAAATTCATATATTGAATTGGTATGCTAGGCAACTATGCTTGAGATATGATTATACTTGTTGCTCTAAGATGAAGGCTCCACACCTTCCCTTTTTATGCGAATTTAATGATAATAAAACCTTAGCTTCTTGTGCTAGACGTATATATGATTACTATGATGTGGAACAAATAGAAGAATTTGTTGCTTTTATGGGTGCTTATGAAATTGAATCTATGTTAAAGAGTTTGAAGATTTTGATGATTCGGTTTATAGACCTGAAAATTTAGCTATCCTTAAATATTGCTATGAGAATCATGAATACAATTACAATATTAATGCACTTATTGAGAAAGTCTCTGCTGTCCAAGAAGAGATTAATATTTTGCAGGAGTCTATGGAAGAAGAAATTGATGAAACTGTGAGCTCATTGGATGAGAAAGATGAGGAGAAAAGCGAAGAACAAAAGGAGAAAGAGCGGATTGATCACCCGTGCCCACCTTCTAATGAGAGTAACTCTTCAACTCATACATTGTTTAATTTCCCTTCGTGCTTACCGAAGGATGAATGCTATGATAATTGCTATGATCCCATCGATTCTTTTGAAATATCCCTTTTTGATGATGCTTGCTATGCTTGTGGCCAAGATGCCAATATGAATTATGCTTATAGAGATGATATTGCTATAGTTCCTTATGTTAAACATGAAATTTTTGCTATTGCACCCACGCATGATAGTCCTATTATCTTTTTGAATTCTCCCAACTACAGTATATCGGAGAAGTTTACCCTTATTAAGGATTATATTGATGGGTTGCCTTATACCGTTGCACATGATGATTTAGATGAATATAATATGCATGTGCTTGCTGCTCCTACTTGCAATTATTATGAGAGAGGAACTATATCTCCACCTCTCTATGTTTCCAATATGACAAAATTGCAAGAAACTATTTATATTATGCATTGGCCTTTACTATGTGTGCATGAATTGTTCTTTTATGACATGCCGATGCATAGGAAGAGAGTTAGACTTTGTCATTACATGATATAGGTTACCATGTGCTCACCACTAAATTACAAATCATTGTTAATTAAAATTGGCTTTGATATACCTTGGGATCCGGGTGGATCCATTACTTGAGCACTATATGCCTAGCTTAATGGCTTTAAAGAAAGCGCTGCCAGGGAGACAAACCGGAAGTTTTAGAGAGTCATTTATTTCTATTGAGTGCTTTTATATAGTTTAAAAACAACAAAAATAAAGAGGGGAACCCAAAACTTTTTCAAAAAGGAAAGCGAAAGTGAGAAAGACAAGCATTATTGAAGTGGGAGCTAGCCTTGAACTTTGTTCATGCTGATGGAAACTTTGTGAATCTTGGTTACAGAAAATTTTCAATAAAAATAATTATCACCTTGTACAATTCCATTGTATTATAAAAATAATGTGCCAAGGTTTGCCTTTAGGATGTTTACATTTGCTTGATGGTTTGTACAGTGCAGGACAGAAACTTTGGCTGTAGTGCGCGATTTTACATTTTTTGCTGGAACGTCAAATGGTTCTGATTCTTCTTACACTTTCTTCCTATTCAAATTGTTTATTTTTCCTAATTTTGGTAGAATTTTTCAAGTATCATAAGTATGGTTAATGTTCATATTATTAAAGACTGTTCTGTTTTAGACAGATTCTGTTTTTGATGCATAGTTTACTTGTTTTGATGAAACTATCAATTTATATCAGTGGATTAAGCCATGGAAAAGTTATATTACAGTAGAAAAAATGCAAAAACAAAATATGAATTGGTTTGAAACAGTACTTAGAGTAGTGATTTGCTTTATTATACTAACGGATCTTACCGAGTTTTCTGTTGATGCTTTGTGTGGATGAAGTGTTCGATGATCGAGAAGGTCTCGATGTGAGAAGAAGGAAGAGAGGCAAGAGCTCAAGCTTGGGGATACCCGAGGCACCCCAAGTAAATATGCAAGGAGACTCAAGCGTCTAATCTTGGGGATGCCCCGGAAGGCATCCCCTCTTTCTTCAACAAGTATCGGTATGTTTTCGGATTCGTTTCATTCATGTGATATGTGCAATCTTGGAGCGTCTTTTGCATTTAGTTTTCATTTTTATTTTATGCACCATGCTGGTATGAGATAGTCCTTGGTTGATTTATAGAATGCTCTTTTCACTTCACTTACATCTTTTGAGTATGGCTTTATAGAATGCTTGATATGCTTCACTTATATCATTTGAAGTTTGGATTGCCTGTTTCTCCTTACATAGACAACCGCCATTTGTAGAATGCTCTTTTGCTTCACTTAGATTTGTTAGAGCGTGGGCATATATTTTTTTAGAAATAATTAAACTCTCTTTCTTCACTTATATCTAATTAGAGAGATGACAGGAACTGGTCATTCACATGGTTAGTCATAAAATCCTACATAAATCTTGTAGATCACTGAATATAATATGTTTGATTCCTTGCAATAGTTTTGCGATATAAAGATGGTGATATTAGATTCATGCTAGTGGGTAGTTGTGTATTAGTAGAAATACTTGTGTTGAGGTTTGTGATTCCCGTAGCATGCATGTATGGTGAACCGTTATGTAACGAAGTCGGAGCATGAGGTATTTATTGATTGTCTTCCTTATGAGTGGCGGTCGGGGACGAGCGATGGTCTTTTCCTACCAATCTATCCCCTAGGATCATGCGCGTAGTACTTTGTTTTGATAGCTAATAGACTTTTGCAATAAGTATGTGAGTTCTTTATGACTAATGTTGAGTCCATGGATTATACGCACTCTCACCCTTCCACCATTGCTAGCCTCTCTAGTATCACGCAACTTTCGCCGGTACCTTAAACCCACCATATACCTTCCTCAAAACAGCCACCATATATACGTACCTATCATGGCATTTCCATAGCCATTTCGAGATATATTTCCATGCAACTTCCAACATCATCATATACATGACTTGAGCATTCATTGTCATATTGCTTTGCATGATTGTAAGATAGCTAGCATGATGTTTTCATGGCTTGTCCGTTTTTTGATGTCATATCTATGCTAGATCATTGCACATCCCAGTACACCACCGGAGGCATTCATATAGAGTCATATCTTTGTTCTAGTATCGAGTTCTAATATTGAGTTGTAAGTAAATAAAAGTGTGATGATCATCATTATTAGAGCATAGCCCCAGTGAGGAAAGGATGATGGAGACTATGATTCCCCCATAAGTCGTGGTGAGACTCCGGACTTTACAAAAAATAAAAGTGGCCAAAGAGCCCAAAAAAAGAGAGGCCAAAGAAGCCTAAAAAAAGAAAATAAAATAAAAAAATGAGAGAAAAATAGAGAAGGGGCAATGTTACAATCCTTTTTCCACACTTGTGCTTCAAAGTAGCACCATGTTCTTCATATAGAGAGTCTCTTGAGTTATCACTTTCATATACTAGTGGGAATTTCCATTATAGAACTTGGCTTGTATATTCCAACGATGGGCTTCCTCAAATACCCTAGGTCTTCATGAGCAAGCAAGTTGGATGCACACCCACTTAGTTTTAGTTAGAGCTTTCATATAATTATTGCTCTAGTGCATCCGTTGCATGGCAATCCCTACTCACTCACATTGATATCTATTGATGGGCATCTCCATAGCCCGTTGATACGCCTAGTTGATGTGAGACTATCTTCTCCTTTTTGTCTTCTCCACAACCACCATTCTATTCCACCTATAGTTCTATATCCATGGCTCACGCTCATGTATTGCGTGAAAGTTGAAAAGGATTGAGAACGTCAAAAGTATGAAACGATTGCTTAGCTTGTCATCAGGGTTGTGCATGATGTGAGTATTTTGTGTGGTGAAGATGGATCATAGACAGACTATATGATTTCGTAGGGATAACTTTCTTTGGCCTTGTTATTTTGAAAAGACATGATTGCTTTATTAGTAGGCTTGAAGTATTATTGTTTTTATGTCAAATTATAGACTATTGCTTTGAATCACTCGTATCTTAATATTCATGCCATGATTAGAGATGTGATCAAGATTATGCTAGGTAGCATTCCACATCAAAAATTATCTTTTTTATCATTTACCTACTCGAGGATGAGCAGGAATTAAGCTTGGGGATTCTGATACGTCTCCGTCGTATCTATAATTTTTGATTGTTCCATGCCAATATTATTCAACTTTCATATACTTTTGGCAACTTTTTATACTATTATTGGGACTAACATATTAATCTAGTGCCCAGTGCCAGTTCCTATTTGTTGCATGTTTTTTGTTTCGCAGAATATCCGTATCAAACGGAGTCGAAATGAGATATAAACTGATGGAGATTTTTTTTGGGATATATATGATTTTTGGGAAGAAAAATCCACGCAAGACGGTGCCCGAGGTGGCCACGAGGCAGGGGGGCGCGCCCCTGACCCTTGTGGGTCACCCGTAGGGTAGTTGATGCCCTTCTTTCGCCGCAAGAAAGCTAATTTCCGGATAGAGATCGTGTCAAAATTTCATCCCAATCGAAGTTACGGATCTCCGGGAATATAAGAAACGGTGAAAGGGAAGAATCTAGGAATGCAGAAACAGAGAGAGACAGATCCAATCTCGGAGGGGCTCTCACCCCTCCCATGCCATGGAGGCCAAAGACCAGAGGGGAAACCCTTCTCCCATCTAGGGAGGAGTTCAAGGAAGAAGAAGAAGAAGGTGCCCCTTCTCCCCTTCTCTTCCGGTGGCGCCAGAATGCTGCCGTGGCCATCATCATCATCACCGCGATCTACACCAACACTTCCGCCATCTTCACCAACATCTTCATCACCTTCCCCCATCTATCTACAGCGGTCCACTCTCCCCCAACCCGCTGTACCCTCTACTTGAACATGGTGCTTTATGCTTCATATTATTATCCAATGATGTGTTGCCATCCTATGATGTCTGAGTAGATTTTCGTTGTCCTATCGGTGGTTGATTCATTGCTATGATTGATTTAATTTTCTTGTGGTTATGTTGCTGCCCTTTGGTGCCCATAATATGATTGCGTGCATGGATCACACCCTAGGGTTAGTTGTATGTTGATAAGACTATGTATTGGAGGGCAAGAGTGACAGAAGCTCAACCTAGCATAGAAATTGATGCATTCGGGATTGAAGGGGGAGAAATATATCTTAATGCTATGGTTGGGTTTGACCTTAATGAATGATAGTAGTTGCAGATTCTTGCTAATAGTTCCAATCGTAAGTGCATAGAATTCCAAGTCAGGGATGATATGCTAGCAGTGGCCTCTCCCACATAATACTTGCTATCGGTCTAGCAAAGTAGTCAATTGCTTAGGGGCAATTCCGCAACTCCTACCACCACTTTTCCACACTCACTATATTTACTTTATTGTTTCTTTATCTAAACAGCCCCTCCTTTTTATTTACGTACTGTTTATTTTCTTGCAAACCTATCCAACAACACCTACAAAGTACTTCTAGTTTCATACTTGTTCTACTTAAAGTGAACGTCAAGTGTGCATAGAGTTGTGTCGGTGGTCGATTGTAGCGACCAGACCTCAAACCGTCTGATCTCTGTGCTCCGCTGTCATCCCTGGATCAGTAATGCTGACACCACACAATACTCGAAGGATTTATATCAGAGTAGCAATCACACACTTATTACATCGAGTGTCTCAAAAGAGAACTTATTACAATAAATATGGCTTAAGGCCATCTAATAACGATAACAGCGGAAGGCTTGGAAGATAAGTGAGTCCATCAACTCCAACGGCATCACTGAGTATAGAACCACGACCTAAAACTCCTCAATCGTCGTTTGAAAAGTCTGCAACATTAACGTTGCAGCCCGAAAACGGGTCAGCACATGGAATATGCTGGCAAGGTAACACATAGAGAGTAATGGAATGCAACAGCTATACTATATGCATATATGGCTGGTGGAAAGCTCTATGGTTACAGTTTTTGCGTAAAGCCAATTTTTCCCTACTTCAAAGGAATAAATTTAATTACTATCATGGTGGTTGTTAAAATTGAGAATGGTTGACAGCATTCTCAATCCCAATTAAGTAACATCATTAAACCCAACAAAATTAATTTTAGAGTAACATGTTGAGATTCACATGATAATCCAGGTACCAGATACTCAAGATGTCCATAACCGGGGACACGGCTAACCATGATTAGTTTGTTACACTCTGCAGAGGTTTGCGCACTTTTCCCCACAAGACTCGATCGCCTCTGTTAGATTTCTCGCACTACATGGTGTTTGAGAAACGGATGACCGAGACATAGTCTTTCAGAAGCGCTAGCACCTTACGATCGGGTAGACCGTACCACCTACATCCCCTACATCTGCTAGTCTACCACTGTAAGAGTTCGCACAACTTAATCAACTATGCTAGAGCCCATAATAGCTTGTGGCTGCACACGGAAGTTTCTAGATTGAATAATCTCATGATCCCTTTGAGCCTGGGTGGTGGTCCAAAAGAAAAACAGGAAAGTCCTGGAGTACCCATGTGCCTCAATCCACCCAGATGTGTGTTTAGGTTGCCACCTTAGATAAGCCATTAATTAATAATCTCACATCTGTCATGGATATCACTCACCCAATTCACGTCTACTAGCATAGCATGGCATAATAAGTAAACGTAGAAGTAACTCCCAAAGCTTTGAAAATAAAACGGGTAATAGGTACTACCTCATCTACTTCCCATCCCACAATTTAATTAGATCCTAATCATGGAATGTGTGAGGATTGATCTAATTCAATAAAACTGGGTTGTAGAAAAAGGTATAATCAAAGTGTTACTTGCCTTGCTGATGATCCGGGAAATCTAGAGATTCAAAGTAACAGGCGGCGCACTCCGGGTATTTTATCGCAGAAAAACAAACAAGCATACAATAAGTACTCATCTAATGCACAAGTAAAAATCAAATAGAAGATCTAGCCAGAAAGTTCAACTTAAGAACCCTGGTTTGCAAGAAGAATCAAATCGAACGAAGCAAAAGAAATCAAACGGCGAAAGAAAACAACTTCGTTATAGTAATCTGGATCTAAGGCAAATTTTACAGTAGCAAAAACTTGTTTAAGTTGATTATTCGGAAAGAGGGTTTCGAGACGAAACTCCAGGCGCTTGAATCGCCTGATTTCGATAAACGAGCGAAAAGTTATACTAAAACGAAAATCGGATCAGAGATCGCGATCAGAAAATAACTGCGGAAAATCCGACGAAAAAGAAAAACGACGAACAGAAAACTTTTTTAAAAAAAATGGCACGGATTTCGAGGGCTAAGAACCTCGGGCGACGCGCGGCTCCGGCGGCGGCGGCGGGCGGCGGCGGCTGGCAGCGGCGGCGGCGGCGGCGACGGGGCTAGGGTTTCGGCTGGGGCGGCTGGGCTCTCTCGGGCCCCGGGGCGGCGGCTTATAAAGGCCTCGGCCGGCGGTGTCCTGGCCGAGTACGGCCCATAGTCGGTTCCGCGTTTTTTTCAAATAATTCCGCTCGGAAGAAAAATAAAAAGAAATACTAAACGGACTCCAAAATTCATGAAATAAATTTTCCTGGGCTTCTAAAATCAAGCCCGAAAAAATGAACATTTATTTGGGCCCAAACTACAACTTTGAAAAATGCGCATTTTTCCCAAATTCAAATAAAAATACCGAAAAACTCCGAAATAAATCTTATTTGATTTTTTTATTAAATCCTCAATATTTCTATATTTTGGGAAAGTCATTTTATTCCCTCTCTCATATTTTTGGAATAGAAATAATTGATGATAAAATAAATAAAATTAAATGATCCTGCTTACATAATTTGAGAAAACTCAAATATGTAAATAACGAAATCCCCAACTCTCTCCGTGGGTCCTTGAGTTGCTTAGGATTTTCTAGGATCAAAACCAAAAGCAAAATAAAATATGATATGCATGATGACCTAATGTATAACATTCCAAATTGAAAATTTGGGATGTTACAAACCTACCCCCCTTAAGATGAATCTCGCCCTCGAGATTCGGGTTGGCTAGAAAATAGGTGAGGGTGGTCTTTGAGCAAATCTTCCTCTCGCTCCCAGGTGGCTTCATCCTCCGTGTGGTGGCTCCACTGAACTTTGCAAAACTTGATAACCTTGCTGCGAGTGACTCGGCTGGCAAACTCAAGAATCTTGACTGGTTTCTCCTCATAGGTTAAATTGTTATCCAACTGAATTGCTTCCAATGGCACTGTGTCTCTCAAAGGTATGTCAGCCATCTCCGCGTGACACTTTTTCAACTGAGAAACGTGGAACACATCATGAACTCCTGTCAATCCTTCTGGCAATTCCAACTTGTAGGCCACTTCTCCCATACGCTCCAAAACTCGATATGGCCCTACAAATCATGGCGCTAACTTTCCCTTAACTCCAAAGCGCTGAATCCCTCGAAGTGGGGATACTCGAAGATAAGCTCTGTCTCCGACTTCGTAAACTGTCTCCTTGCGCTTAGAATCTGCGTAGCTCTTCTGCCTGGACTGGGCTACCTTGAGCCTATCGCGAATCAACTTCACCTTCTGTTCAGACTCCTTAATCAGATCTGGTCCAAACAACTGACGGTCTCCAACTTCGTCCCATGACAACGGTGTCCTGCACCTCCTTCCGTACAGAGCTTGGAAAGGTGCCATCTTCAAACTGGTCTGATAGCTATTATTGTAAGAGAACTCTGCATATGGAAAATGATCGTCCCAACTAGATCCATAATCTAGCACACAAGCTCTCAGCATATCCTCCAAAATCTGATTGACTCTCTCAGTCTGTCCATCTGTCTGCGGATGAAAAGCTGTACTAAATTCTAGCCTAGTACCCAAAGTCTCATGCAACTGCTTCCAGAACTTTGAGGTAAACTGGGTTCCTCTATCTGATATGATGCTCCTCGGAACTCCATGCAAACATACGATCCTGGTCATGTATATCTTTGCCAACTTAGCACTGGTGTAAGTGGTCTTTACTAGGATGAAATGAGCTACCTTCGTCAATCGATCAACTACAACCCAAATTGAGTCATAGCCTGAACGAGTCCTTGGTAATCCCGTGATAAAATCCATGCCTAGCTTATCCCACTTCCATTCAGGTATCGGCAATGGTTGCAGCAATCCTGCTGGCTTCTGATGCTCTGCCTTTACTCTCTGACATATGTCACAAACTGCTACATACTCCGCAATATCCTTCTTCATTCCAGTCCACCAGAAAATATCCTTCAAATCCAAATACATCTTGGTATTTCCTGGATGAATCGAATACGGTGAATCATGTGCCTCTTGCAGAATCAACTTTCTGATCTCCGAGTCATTGGGTACATAAACACGGTCTTCAAACCATAGGGTGTCGTGCTCATCCTCACGAAATCCTTTAGCTTTTCCTTTGCTCAGTTTCTCCTTTATAGCGGCAATCTCTTTGTCAGTTTTCTGAGCTTCTCTGATTTTGTCCATCAAAGTTGACTGAATTTCCAACGCTGCTACATAGCCTCTCGGAACTATTTCCAAACATAGTTCACGAAAATTTTCTGCTAACACCTTGGGTATTTCTCCCGTCATTAACGTGTTGACATGGCTCTTGCGGCTTAATGCATCAGCTACCACATTAGCCTTTCCGGGATGATAATGCAATCTCATATCATAATCCTTGATGAGCTCCAACCATCTCCTTTGTCTGAGGTTCAACTCCTTCTGTGTGAAAATGTACTTCAAACTCTTGTGATCCCTGTACACCTCACAATGATTTCCAATGAGGAATTGTCTCCATGTCTTTAATGCATGCACTACGGCTGCTAACTCCAAATCATGCGTGGCATAATTCAACTCGTGAGGCTTCAGTTGTCATGAAGCATACGAAACAACTCTTTCATCCTGCATAAGTACTGCTCCAAGTCCTCGATGTGAAGCGTCGCAATACACCTCATAATCCTTGGTCTGATCTGGCAAAATCAACACTGGTGAGGTAACCAAACGGTTCTTCAATTCCTGGAAACTAGCCTCACACTCCTCAGTCCATTTGAACTTGGTATCCTTCTTCAACAACTCCGTCATAGGCTTCGCAATCTTTGAGAAATTCTCAATAAACCTCCAGTAGTATCCTGCGAGTCCAAGAAAACTCCGGATCTCTCCAACTGTTGTTGGGGCTTCCCACTTGGTCACGGTTTCAACTTTAGCGGGATCTACTGCTATACCTTCTCCGGATATAACGTGTCCGAGGAATCCTACTTCCTTCAACCAAAACTCACATTTGCTGAACTTGGCATATAATTGATGTTCTCTGAGCTTTCCAAGTACCAAACGCAAATGCTCCTTATGCTCCTCTTCATTCTTCGAATATACCAGGATATCATCAATGAACACTACGACGAACTTATCCAAAAACTCCATAAACACTTTGTTCATCATGTTCATAAAATAGGCAGGCGCGTTAGTCAGACCAAATGACATAACGGTATACTCATACGGCCCATACCTGGTGGTAAAAGTTGTCTTAGGTATGTCCTGCTCTCGAATCTTCAACTGATGGTACCCTGATCGCAAATCGATCTTGGTACACTTTAGCTCCTTGCAATCGATCAAACAGATCATTGATCATTGGTAGCGGGTACTTGTTCTTGATTGTTACTTCATTCAATCCTCGATAGTCAACAACCATCCTTAACGATCCATCCTTCTTCTCTACTAGAAGTACTGGTGATCCCCAAGGCGAAGAACTTGGGCGAATATATCCCTTATCCAATAACTCCTTAATCTGCTTCTTAATTTCCACCAAATCTTTTGCGGGCATCCTATATGGTCGCTTCGATATTGGCCCAGTGCCTGGCAAAAGTTCAATCAAAAACTCAATGTCTCTATCCGATGGCAGACCTGGCAACTCTTCGGGAAGTACATCAGGAAAATCCTTTACCACTGGTACTTCCTCCTACACTACTCCTGATAAGGAATTTACTTGTGTCCTCTTTGGCACATGTCGGGATACATACTTGATCCTTCTCCCTTCTGGTGTGGTAAGCAAAATTGACTTACTAGCACACTCAATATTCCCTTCATACTTTCATAACCAATCCATGCCTAATATCACATCCAATCCTTGAGATTCCAATACTATTAGGTCTGAGGGAAAAACATAGTTACCAATCCTTAATGGTAACCGATCACACCATAGACTAGCCACATACTCTGCTCCTGGCGAGGTTACTAACATGGGTGAACTAAGGGCTTGGGTTGGTAGGTTATACTTATCCACAAATCCCCTTGAGATGTATGAATGCGATGCACCAGTATAAAAAAGAACGAGTGCAGTAAATGACTTAACCAAAAACTTACCTATTACTGCATCGGGCTGAGCTTCAACCTCCTCCACATTAACGTGGTTCACCTGTCCCCTGTTGAAAGGGTTCGGCTTCTTTCCAGAACTTCCATTGCCATTTTGGCCTTCAGGACTTTCATTTGCATAATGTCCTGGCTTCGAACACTTATAGCAAGTGACTTGGCTCAAGTCCTTCTTGGCTGGGGTTGATGGGGTGCTGCGGTTATGGCCATTGCTTCCTCCATTCCCATTACCATTCTTGGTGCCATTGTGATTGTGCGAGCTACCTACTCCATGGGTTTGCTGAAAATGTCCTCCCTGTCTAGGGGTAAAGCGAGGCTTCTGCTGAGCTCCTGAATTATACTTTCCTTGTCCATATTTCCTATTGCGGTTCTCAATTTGCTGCTGCTTCCCTTCAATCATAAGAGCACGGTCTACCAACTCCTGGTAGTTGTTGAAGGTGGCTACCATCAACTGCATACTCAACTCATCATTTAATCCTTCCAGGAATTTCTCCTGCTTAGCTGCATCCGTAGCAACGTCATCTGGGGCATAACGTGCTAGCTTACTAAACTCCTCCACATACTGGCCAACTGTCCGTCATCCTTGGCGCAAGTTACGAAACTCACGCTTCTTCATGGCCATTGCTCCTGCTGAAACATGGGCAGTACGAAAAGCCTGCTGAAACTGGTCCCATGTGACAGTATCGACTGGGAAGGTGGCTGTGAAATTCTCCTACCAGGATGTTGCGGGTCCTTCTAACTGATGTGCGGAAAACTTAACCTTCTCCGCATTTGTGCATCCTGTTGTGGTCAACTCCCTAGCTATCTTATGGAGCCAATCATCTGCTACTATCGGCTCGGTGCTACTGGAAAACACCGGCGGATTTAGCCTATGAAAACGGGCTAAGTGGTCAACAGGTGGTGGTGGTGGATTGTTGTTGTTGTTCCCCTGATTCTGATTCTGTACTAGCAACTGCATCAAGGTGTTTTGCTGCTGGATCAACTGGGTGAGCTCCGGCGGAAAGGAAAATCCGGGGTCACGTCTCGGAGGCATCTGAGGGTTTAGAAAAGAAGAGATATAAGAATAGAGGGGGTCTAAAGAGAAAACACTACCCATATGCACATGAGGCAAAAGCAAACAATTCACTTCAATCAATCAAACAAAGGCATACAATCGATCTAACTATCGCAAAGTGCTCGGACTACTAAATTTACATGGTGGACTACTACTACTGATGAGGTGGTCTACTAGAAATATTCGACGGTTGTAGACTCCATGATATCTGCTCCTGCTTCATCAACATAGTCATCATTGCTACTATCTTGTTCCGAGTCGGTGCCGTCAATGATAATGTAGTCTTCTGGGCTAATCTCCTTGGGTTCCTCGTCTTCATCTACTGGTGTCGGGCCTCCCATAAATACTGCTAGCTTCATAGTTAGGTCGGCATTCTTATCCACAAATACTTCAATTTCTTCTTCATAATCTTCGCGTGTAGCCTTGAGTTCTTCCTCAAGTTCCTTGATTCTAGTCTTAGCCTTCTTCAGATCTATCATGTCGGCGCACATCTGATTCTCCTGTCGTCGAATGTGCTGATTTAACTCCTGAATAAAAGCTGCAATTTATCTATCTTTCCTGGTGCTGATCATCTCCCAGTGTTCATCTCGGCGCCCACAAATCTGGTAGATAGTATCCTTGAGATCCTTGCGGTAGACTTCTCCAATGCGTCCCATGGCGATGTGAGCTGCCATACTCTTTCCTAGACTCCAAGTTGGTGCATCAAAAGAAAACTCTATGGGCTCAGTGACTGGCATGAACGTCCTTCCTGGAACTTGAACTTGAATCATCCAGCGCTCTTCTTCAGGTAAAATGGCGTTGTAGGTTCCCGTGAAGCTTGGTACTCCTATGTTCAGGTATTTAGTGACTCCGTTCAAGTGGCGTCCAAAGGGTGTATCCTCATCTGGTTGGGTGAACTTGTTCCTTGCATCCGCCATCCTAAAGAGTAGAAAAGATGAGAAGTCAGAAGAGAAGAGAGTGAGTAGTGCTCTAGGTCTTTAGCTTAGTGGTCGTGTCCTACAGTCAGCGTGTGCTCTGATACCATCTCTGTAGCGACCAGACCTCAAACAGTCTGATCTCTGTGCTCCGGTGTCATCCCTGGATCAGTAATGCTGACACCACACAGTACTCGAAGGATTTATATCAGAGTAGCAATCACACACTTATTACATCGAGTGTCTCAAAAGAGAACTTATTACAATAAATATGGCTTAAGGCCATCTAATAACGATAACAGCGGAAGGCTTGGAAGATAAGTGAGTCCATCAACTCCAACGGCATCACTGAGTATAGAACCACGACCTAAAACTCCTCAATCGTCGTCTGAAAAGTCTGCAACATTAACGTTGCAGCCCGAAAACGGGTCAGCACATGGAATATGCTGGCAAGGTAACACATAGAGAGTAATGGAATGCAACAGCTATACTATATGCATATATGGCTGGTGGAAGCTCTATGGTTATAGTTTTTGCGTAAAGCAAATTTTTCCCTACTTCAAAGGAATAAATTTAATTACTATCATGGTGGTTGTTAAACATTGAGAATGGTTGACAGCATTCTCAATACCAATTAAGTAACATCATTAAACCCAACAAAATTAATTTTAGACTAACATGTTGAGATTCACATGATAATCCAGGTACTAGATACTCAAGATGTCCATAACCGGGGACACGGCTAACCATGATTAGTTTTTTACACTCTGCAGAGGTTTGCGCACTTTTCCCCACAAGACTCGATCGCCTCCGTTGGATTTCTCGCACTACATGGTGTTTGAGAAACGGATGACCGAGACATAGTCTTTCAGAAGCACTAGCACCTTACGATCGGGTAGACCGTACCACCTACATCCCCTACATCTGCTAGTCTACCACTGTAAGAGTTCGCACAACTTAATCAACTATGCCAGAGCCCATAATGGCTTGTGGCTGCACACGGAAGTTTCTAGTTTGAATAATCTCATGATCCCTTTGAGCCTGGGTGGCGGTTCAAAAGAAAAACAGGCAAGTCCTGGAATACCCAGGTGCCTCAATCCACCCAGATGTGTGTTTAGGTTGCCACCTTAGATAAACCATTAATTAATAATCTCACATCTGTCATGGATATCACTCACCCAATCCACGTCTACTAGCATAGCATGGCATAATAAGTAAACGTAGAAGTAACTCCCAAAGGTTTGAAAATAAAACGGGTAATAGGTACTACCTCATCTACTTCCCATCCCACAATTTAATTAGATCCTAATCATGCAATGTGTGAGGATTGATCTAATGCAATAAAACTGGGTTGTAGAAAAAGGTATGATCAAAGTGTTACTTGCCTTGCTGATGATCCGCGAAACCTAGAGATTCAAAGTAACAGGCGGCGCACTCCGGGTATTCTATCGCAGACAAACAAACAAGCATACAATAAGTACTCATCTAATGCACAAGTAAAACTCAAATAGAAGATCTAACCAGAAAGTTCAACTTAAGAACCCTGGTTTGCAAAAAGAATCAAATCGAACGAAGCAAAAGAAATCAAACGGCGAAAGAAAACAACTTCGTTCTAGTAATCTGGATCTAAGGCAAATTTTACAGTAGCAAAAACTTGTTTAAGTTGATTATTTGGAAAGAGGGTTTCGAGACGAAATTCCAGGCGCTTGAATCGTCTGATTCCGATAAACGAGCGATCAGAAAATAACCGTGGAACGAAAAAGAAAAACGACAAAAAGAAAACTTTTTAAAAAAAACGGCACGGATTTCGAGGGCGGTGAACCTCGCGCGACGCGCGGCTCCAGCGGCGGTGGCGGGCGGCGGCGGCGGCTGGCGGCGGCGGCGGCGGGGCTAGGGTTAGGGTTTCGGCTGGGGCGGCTGGGCTCTCTCGGGCCCCGGGGCTTTCTCGGGCTAGGGTTAGCGTTTTTTTTAATAATTCCGCTCGGAAGAAAAATAAAAAGAAATACTAAACGGACTCCAAAATTCACGAAATAAATTTTCCCGGGCTTCTAAAATCAAGCCCGAAAAAATGAACATTTATTTGGGCCCAAACTACAACTTTGAAAAACGCGCATTTTTCCCAAATTCAAATAAAAATACCGAAAAACTCCAAAATAAATCTTATTTGATTTTTTATTAAATCCTCAATATTTCTATATTTTGGGAAAGTCATTTTATTCCCTCTCCCATATTTTTGGAATAGAAATAATTGATGATAAAATAAATAAAATCAAATGATCCTGCTTACATAATTTGAGAAAACTTAAATATGTAAATAACGAAATCCCCAACTCTCTCCGTGGGTCCTTGAGTTACTTATGATTTTCTAGGATCAAAACCAAAAGCAAAATAAAATATGATATGCATGATGACCTAATGTATAACATTCCAAATTGAAAATTTGGGATGTTACATCGATAGAACTTGAGGGAATATTTTTTTCTACCTTTAGCTCCTCGTTGGGTTCGACACTCTTACTTATCAAAAACTGTTGCGATCCCCTATACTTGTGGGTTATCACCCGGCCACTCCGACCCACTCCCAACTGGGCTAGTCCTGGGTGGCCCCGTGTCTACCAAAGACAGAATGACCACCCTCGTGGCCAAAACGTCTCTCACGGGGATCGGTACCAAAAATGTTAACAACGGGCACACAATGTTATGTCCACCTACCTGATCAGAGTAAGCATGCCCATAACTTTCCCTAGTTGGAGGCACCGGCGAGAGGCACGACAATAGATTGCATTAAGGCCTTCCCATAAAGGCAAATGTGGCTGCACCGAAAAAGTTCGATTTGGTGGCACTATGACTCGATCCCAACGATGACGGAGGAGCTTTGTTATTATTAAGTCATTTTAATTCCTTCTCCATCATCATGAACATGAATGCAACAATGAGCGTGCAGCATGCAAATGCATGAACAAAATATTGAACTTCTCAAGTGCACAACTATAGCATAAAGAACATGACAATACCAAGTAATAGCATATCAATGGTGCATTACAATCCTCATAGTATTTTATAATGATGACATGCAAATAAAGTAGAGTAGTGACATGGCATTATCATTAACAACATTCTAAGTAGCATGGCAAACAATATCGTGAAAATACAAGCATGCATTACATGCATAATGGAATAACTGCAGACGAAAACGATATGAAACAACTGCAACCACACACACAAGGTGCAAGCAAAGTCAACATGCAAGTTCGGGGCTCATGATAAGAGGTTGGCTTGCCTGGGGGTCGACAAATACGGCGGGAAAAAGTGCGGAACGATCGCAGAAAGGTTTTGTCGGAAACAGTTCTCTCTCGGAGGGGGCTGTTTACGGGCAAGGGCAAAAAAGCCATTTTCACTGTGTGAACACATTATGAAACTGATACCAACGGAGCGGGCTTGACAAAACAAAGACATGGCATTTGGAATCACCTGATTTGGAGCTACGGGTAAAAAGATATGACTGTTTAACTACGAGGGACCTATCTATAAACAAAATCATTTCAAACTGGCCCCTGACAGAAAAACAAGTCACGCCTTTCTCAGAAATACGCTTTCCAGAGAGGAAAGCGCATTCTAGCTGGAAGAAGAGGACGAATACGCTTTCGGCTTAGGGAAAACACACTCTCCGGAATACACCTCCGGGGTTCCAAAAATGGAAAACGGCCCGAGGTGCCGCCACTTAACTGACGTGGCGAAGCGGGGTTAACGCCTGGTCACTGACGAGGTGTCACACCCTAGTTAGTTCAAGCATTAGAGTGTGAATCATGTTTAAATTCCTCTTAAATTTGAAATGGGGAAGACAGAACCCCCAACCCCCCTGGAAACAACTAGGGTTTACTAAAATTATTTTTCAATGAACCTGAAATGCCCTTCTAAAAAGTTCACTCTCTTTGTCTTGGGTTAGAACCTCTGGAAAAATTGGTGCACAATTTTCTAGGTCAATAGAAGGTCTTTGAATTAAATCATAAGTATTTGATTTTGGGCATTTAAATGCTATAGAATAATTTAAATGCTCAAATAATTCTGGAAATAAATGTTTGCTGTTGGAAATATTCTAAACAGAGCCCACAATTATTTTTAGGATTTTTGGAAACATTTTAGTATTTTTAATAAAGCCCAACAGTTGCAGTTAAATAGAAAAACAGAAACAAATCAAGAAAGAGAGAGAGAGAGAGGGAAGCCCACCTGGGCCTTACCTGTGCTGGCCCAGCCCACCTGGCTCGGCCCAGCCGACTGGCCTTGCCAATCGTCGTCCTCCTCCTGCCAGGAGGACGAGGAGCGCGTGGCCGGCGCCCGCGGCCACACGCCGGCCACCTCCCGCTTCTGCCGACGCCCTGGAGACGTCCAGGGATGCCACGCCGACCCCCACGTCCCCCTCTCATCCTCCCTCACTCTCTCCCTTGTCTCCCTCACCCTCTCCCGCGATGGCCGAGCGCGATCCTCGCCGCTGTTCACCGTAGACGTCACCAGAGCCACCCCCTCGCCCCTCCGACAAGCCCAATAGCTCCGCCTCGTCGCCCTGGACCTCTCCGCTGACCCACACGACTCCAAACGCCGTCGAACACCGTCTTCTCCCTCGTCTTCAACCTCGGGCACCCGAGCCGTCTCTGGTCGATTCGGCGCCGCCAGGACCTCCCCGAGCTCGCTGACCCCTTCCCTGACCCCGCTGTGAGCTCCTCTTCCTCTTCCCCTAGCTCCCGTGCTCATTTGCCCTCTGTAGTCGCCACTTCCACCACACCCGAAAGCTCCCCGCCGCCGGCCATGGCGTCGTCGTGGCTAGAGCCACAGTGGCTCGAAGCCAAGCTCACCGTTGTGCTCAGCGTAGCATCAAGAGCCCGTAGCCACCACCAGCTCCTTCTCCCGTGCACCGTAGCGTCGAACCCAACCCCGTCCGAACTCCGGCCGCCGCTGTCGAGCTCGCCGGCGTCCTTTCCGGCGTCCCCGTGTCCAACCACTTGCACCACTGGATGCGGCAGCTTCCCAGCTACACGGAGCACGTCTCCACCGGCGATTTGGTCACCGGAGGACCAAATCCAAAGCTCTCCGCCGTCTCGGCCTTGCCGGCGACTCAACGCCGGCGGGATTAGCCCCACTGACCAGGGGTTCGACCCCAGTTTGACTCCATCTGAGACATTGATGTGTGGGGCCGGCTTCTAACTAATTTAGATTAGTTTAAATTAGAGCTAATCACTCTGTTAGAGGTTAATGACGCCGTTAACTACCCCTCTCTCACTGACATGTGGGCCCAGAGCCTAACTAACCCAGTTTAGTGCTAACTAAAAAACACTAACCAACTCTGTTAGTTAGCTGACAGACTGACAGAAGGGGCCCACCAGTCAGGTTTGACCTGGGCTGGCGCCTTTGACCCGTTGACGTCACAGTGACGCAGTGCTGACGCATTAATTCAATTTCTGGATTTATTCTTTAATAGGAAATTCCATAAAATAATCAAAACTTCTAAAAATCATAGAAAATCAACCATAGCTCCAAATGCAAAGATTTATATATGAAAAATGATCAGAAAAATTCAATATATCCATCTGTATTGGTTTCATGCATGACAAAACAAGTTAACCTTGCAGTTTAAGCAGAATGAGGTAATGCACTAATAAAGCCATGTTTAATAAGCTAATAATTGAATCTTTGACTCAAATGAGTTCATCCCTTTCTGTTTTAGCTTCCATTAGGCCAAGACACCTTCATCTTGCCATGTCATAGCATGCATCATATTGTTGCATATTGCCATGTGTTGATTATGTTTCGGTGTGTCTTTCGTGGTAGGTTCTACCCCCGAGGATAACCCTGAGTATCCGTCTGAAGGGCAGTACCCTACTACCACTACAACAGGCAAGCAACCCATTGATCATTCCGATACAAAACCATGTTCTCGCTTGTACTCTTGTTTACTGCATTAAGACAACACGGTTCAAACTGCTGTGTGTTACGGTAATTGAACCCTTATCCTCTGCATGACCTGTCATTGCCACAGTAACTAGATGAAACCCACTAGCATGTGTAGGAGTTGATTGAGCCATGTATGTGATTCCTACCTTGCTATGCCTGCTATGCTTAGAGTTGTGTCAGGTCTGGTTCATCTGGGTGATGGGCTAGAGTGATATGATATGTCGGTAATGTGAGGAATGTGTTGAACATGTTTTGGTAAACGTATCGATGAGAGGCCATGTAGGAGTACATGGTGGGTTGTTTCATTGAGACCGTCCATAAGAACTGAGATCTATATGCGTGATTTAAGATTCAGCTACTACCACACATTGGGCCCTGAAATATGACCCCGCTCGACTTACTGACCCCTCTCGCCCTCTGTCCAGGAGTTGCAACTAGTTTCTGGTGTTTGTAGGATATGTGTTGGCGGCCGTGCGTAGCACTGACCCTAGGGGTGGGCTATGATGCGGTAGATACACTGTGGCCGGGTATGCCGGGCGCCCGTTTGGCGTCTCGGGACCCTGTACACATCGTTTGGGGCCGTTGAGGACACCCCGGCCGGATTTCCTTGCGGATGGAACCTGAATAGGCGATAAACTTGGACTAGAGACTTGTGAGGTTAGTCAGGTCGTGGTCTACACCCACGTCGGTTTTCGCTTGAAGTCTACCGAGCACATGTCGTGTGCAGACGCTAAGTGGTGGAAACATGTGTGACGGAGTACACCCCTGCAGGGTATAAAACTATTCGAATAGCCGCGTCCGTGGTAAAGGACTACTTGGTTGCCTATGCAGTTCATAGACAAGTTAATGGATACTACTAAAAGACTCAAGATAAGTGTGAGTACCGAGGATAGCCCTCTCGTAGGATGACGAGGGAGGATCCTCGGTGGAGTATTGTGTTTGTGAGTAGTGAACTCGTGTGCGAAAACTATTTTACTGGTGGAGTTCCGTATGATAGCTTAGCCAGGAGTCACAGCTGGCTTGCTGCAATAACCCCACCACCTTCTTGAGAATAAGCATGTATAGTAGGTTCTGTTGTAAGACTTGCTGAGTACCCTTGTACTCATGTTTGCTTAATTACTGTTTTCAGACGACAACACCGCCCCCTCCGATGGGTTCTACGTAGACCTTAACGTCGACGAGTGACTAGCCACCCAGGTGGTGATCCTGGCCATGGAGGGCCCTATGTAGATAGACAGGCTTCAAGAAGCCTTCTTTCTTTCTAGTGTCTGTACTCAGACTAGTTGCTTCCGCATGTGCTTGTATGATTGTATGACTTGAGTGTCGGGTCATGTGACCCCTATCTGTATGAACATGTTATGTATGGCTCTCTGGAGCCTTTAAATAAAGTACTTGAGTTGTAGAGTTTTGTTGTGATGCCATGTTGTATGTATTCATATCGGGCATATTGTGTGTATGATTGAAATGCTTGGTATGAGTGGGATCCGACAATCTAGTTGTTTATCCTTGGCAGCCTTTCTTATGGGGAAATGTAGTCTAGTGTTCCTCGAGCCATAGTAGTCCGCTAAAGCCCGGTTCACCGGAGTCCTGCTAGCCCGACACTACTGTTCAAGACACTTGACTGGCCGGCATGTGTTTCACTTCGTTCCTATGTCTGTCCCTTCGGGGAAATGTCACGCGGTGACTTCCGGAGTCCTGCCTAGCCTGCTACAGCCTGGGTTCCCCGGAGTCCTGTTAGCCCAGTGCTACATCCCGGAATCACTCGCTGATGACCGACATGCTCGATGTGATTCATGTATGCCTGTCTCCATAGGTCTGTGCCGTTTTGGGTTCACGACTAGCCATGTCGGCCCGGGTTCTCTGTCATATGGATGCTAGCGACACTATCATATACGTGAGCCAAAAGGCGCAAACGGTCCCAGGCCATGGTAAGGCGACACCCGTGGGATACCGTGTGTGAGGCCGCAAAGTGATATGAGGTGTTACCGGCTAGATCAATGTGGCTTGGAATCGGGGTCCTGACAGCGTTGTCATCAGAGCCGGACTTCCTGTAGGTTCATTGAGCCAAGCTGGTCGATGTCGAGTCTAGAAATGCTTTAGTTATATGTTGGGAACGTAAGGCTCTTTTACTCCTTTACCCTATGCCTCTGATCTGAGTCATTCTCTTCTCATTCAACGTGGGTTAAGGACTAGGCTCTCTTCTTCTATCAGGTTCACGTGCTACTAATCCGTAGTAGCTTATAGGATTGTTGTTACAAGCCCCAGTTCAGTTTCTAATATTTTAGTATGTTGCTAATTGGATCAGAACCTTGATATGATGTTGTTGACTGGTATTGCAAACTGTTGTGGATGTCTCAAATCTTTTTCTGAGCATTTACAGCTATTATGTTGTCCAATTTTCCCTAGGAATTCTGATGTCTTTGCATTGTGGTTGTGCTTTCAGATGGCCAACCGTGTTCAAAACCAAGTGGTTCGCCTGACCCGGTGCCTCGACGTGCCAGGTCATACTGCTATGTTAGTCCGGGTAATGATCGAGACGGGTTACCGTTGGTATCCCGAATACACCATCGAAGAGCAATTCCGAGACTTTAATCAAAGCCAATATTTCTGCACCGTCAGGATATTTCCTTCTTCTCCTGGATCTACCGAGCCCCTTCACTGTTCCTATGGGATCGGGGTTACTGTTGAGATGGCTGTGCAGGATGCTGCCTATTCCATGCTGACCATCATGCGAATCCGGACTGGCCTGCTTCGGAACACCGACTTCCGTTACATGCCAGCTTCACTTCCGGGAGCGCAAGGGTATCTTCAGGCTATCTATGCTGACTCCACTCAGGAGGACTCATTAACTCGTACCACTGCCGAGATGCTCGAAGATAAGGACCGAGAGAATCGGGCCTTGAGGTTGGAGCTTTTCAATACCCGTGCTGATCATTGGGCTACATTGACTCGGTTTGCACCTGCGATGCAAGCTGGATGTATGGATACAAGGGATCTATATCCTGTGAGATCTGCTTTGCCAGACATGGTGGATTGGCGTGATGTGGGAGGCATCACCCCACCTCATGGTCCCCGCAGGCCACCGTTTGTTGGTCCAAGACCTCATCCTAGCCCCTATGGTCCACAGGCTCCTCAGGACCGTCTGTTCCCGGATGGTCACGTTGAACTTCCAGGCTATGGAGGTGACTTCTATGAGGACTACTACGGAGCTATCTGAGTTAGTAGTAGTACCACTAGTATTGTAGTAGTTGTATCTCCACTGTCCTGCGTGACTTGTGGAATATGACTTTGTGTGTAATCAATTTCGGAGGTGTAGAAAAATAATGTATAGGAGCTTGGGATGCCTCTGATGAGATGTAACGTCTTTCATCATAGTTGTACTGTAGCCTGGGCTTGTACTAAACTATGTATGATGTGTATGACCGTTGTTATAGATATGGCAGTTTTATATTACCATGACATACGGATGAACATCTCTGCATTCCGTGTTATCCATTACATTCTGCACTTCCTTGCTAAGTTTGAGCCATCATTGTCTAAACCGTTGTCTTGTTTTCTCCTAGGATGGTCAACACCCGCAGCAACCCTGCTGCCTCGGAGCAGGGGGAAGCCAGTGCAGCTAGGGGTGAAAATCTGCCTCACCCGCCTTCTCTGGCCGAAGTAATGCTGGAGGCGGAAAGAAACAAGCGTGAGACTAACCGGCTGCTAGAGCGGATTGAGCAGAACATTGCACGCCATCCGCGAAATGACTTGGTGTCAATCAATGACTTTATCAAGCTGTACCCACCAAAGTTTAACCATTCCGTCGAGCCCCTCGACGTGGATGACTGGCTTTGCAGCATCACCCACAAGCTACGTTCTGCCAACGTAGCCGAAGCCAACAAGGTTACTTACGCTGCCTACCATCTCGAAGGCCCTGCTAGCCTCTGGTGGGAAAATTTTGAAGCTATGCGCCCGGTTGGCCAAATCACTACTTGGGATGAATTCAGTGAGGCTTTCCGTGAGCATCACATTCCGGAAGGTCTCATGGATCGCAAGAGGGAGGAGTTCTGAAATTTCACCCAAGGAAGACTGACTGTGGATGCGTATAGTCGTGAATTTGGGAATCTGGCACGTTATGCCCCTGAAGAGGTATCTACTAACGCTAAGAAGCAGGCAAGGTTCCGCAAGGGACTTAGCCCTGAGCTTTGCCACGATCTTCGTCTGCACGAGTGCACCTCTTTTTAGAAGTTGGTCAATAAAGCCATCTGTGCTGAGACAGGCCAGACTGATTATGACGCTTCACGCAAGCACTCACGTGATTTTGGCTCTTCATCCGGCTCTGGAGCTCAGAAGCGCCGGGTGTGGATCCCAAGCACGGCGCTGCCACCCAGGTTCATTCCGAGGCCATCCTTTGAGGCGCCTCGTCCTAACCAGCAATTTGCACCGCCCAAGCCCTATGGTGGCCCCGCTGCTAACACTGCTCCACGCCCCAATATGGTTATATGCTTTAAGTGTGGAGAGCCGGGTCACTATAGTCGAGAGTGTCCCCAGAACAACAACCCCAATCAAACTGGAAAGTCCGTTGGCTGTGGTAAGCCCGCGGGAAAAACATTCTACGCCAAGCCGTTCACTACTGCCCGTGGCCATATCAACTATGTTTCAGCCGAGGAGGCTCATGAGGATCCCAACGTCGTCCTTGGTGCGCTCCTTGTTAACTGCCATCCGACATCTGTGCTTTTCGATACTGGAGCATCTCATTCATTCATATCCGAGAACTATGCTCGATTGCACAACACGACATTCTGTGACATGCCCTCTACCATGGAAATTCAAACTCCTGGCTCTAGATGGAAAACTTCTAGAGTAAGCCATGGGAACGAAATTCTTGTCGATAGACTTGTCTTCCTTGCATCCTTAATAGCTCTCAAGTCCTCGGACATAAACATCATCTTGGGTATGGACTGGATGTCAGCTCATTATGCTAAGATTGATTGTGCCACTAGAACCGTTCAACTTACTCACCCATCGGGCAAGACAGTCAATGTCTTAACCCGAGTGGCCAAGCGCCAACTTTACTGCCTAAATGTCAACCCCCTTCCAGACCTTGAGGAAGTTCCGGTAGTCCGAGACTTTCCGGATGTCTTTCCAGAAGAACTGCCAGGTGTTCCACCTGACAGGGATGTTGAGTTTGTGATAGACCTTGTTCCAGGAACCGTTCCAATTTCTAGAAGACCCTACAAGATGGCACCCTTAGAACTAGCCGAGCTTAAGAACCAACTCGATGAGTCCTTGAAAAAGGGTTTCATCTGTCCTAGTTCCTCTCCTTGGGCTTGCCCCGTCCTCTTCTTTAAGAAGAAGGATGGAACGGATCGAATGGTTGTGGATTACCGACCTGTCAACTTGGTCACCATCAAGAACAAATACCCGCTTCCCAGGATCAACGATCTGTACGATCAGCTTGCTGGATCCTCAGTCTTTTCCAAGATGGATTTGAGGTTGGGCTACCATCAAATCAAAATCAGAAATGGGGACATTCCCAAAACGGCCGTTGTTACTCGTTATGGCCAATACGAGTACACCGTCATGTCCTTCGGTTAAACAAATGCCCCAGCTACCTTCTCTCGGTTAATGAACTCGGTCTTCATGGAGTACTTGGATAAATTCGTCGTAGTATACCTCGATGACATACTCATCTACTCCAAGAATGAAGAGGAACATGCCGAACATCTAAGGCTGGTATTGATGAAACTTCAAGAGCATCGCCTTTATGCCAAATTCTCCAAGTGTGAATTTTGGTTGCCAGAAGTGACCTATCTAGGCCATGTAATCTCTGGTAAGGGTATTGCTGTCAATCCCGAGCGAGTTCAAGCCGTCCTTGATTGGACTCCACCTGAGACAGTTAAGCAAGTTCGGAGCTTCCTTGGCTTAGCGAGCTATTGCCGCCGCTTCGTCGAGAATTTCTCCAAGGTTGCTAAACCTCTAATTGAACTCCTCAAGAAAGATAAAAAGTTCGAGTGGACTCCACAGTGCGAGTTCAGCTTTCAGGAACTGAAAAGACGCCTGACATCTGCTCCCGTACTGGTACCACCAGACTTCTCCAAGGACTTTATTATCTATTGCGACGCCTCACGACAAGGACTAGGTTGCATACTCATGCAAGATCGTCAGGTAATTGCCTATGCTTCACGGCAATTACACCCACATGAGGAAAATTATCCCACACATGATCTAGAGCTTGCAGCTGTAGTCCATGCACTTAAAACTTGGCAACATTACCTTCTCGGTAATCGTTGCGAGATCTTCACCGATCACCAAAGTTTGAAATATATCTTCACCCAACCAGATTTGAATCTCAGGCAAAGACGTTGGGTTGAGTTGATCTCGGATTACGATTTAGGAATAACTTACACCCCGGGCAAAGCCAATGTCATGGCTGATGCGCTAAGCCGTAAGTACTATTGTAACAACCTGATGTTACAACAAAGTCAACCACTTCTCCATGAGGAATTTCGTAAGCTTAATCTTCACATTGTTCCTCGAGGATTCCTATCCACCCTGGTGGCGAAACCTACCCTTATGGATCAAATCATATCTGCCCAGAAGCGTGATAATGGCATATCCCGGATTAGGGAAAACATTGCTAGCGGAGTTGCTAAATGTTTTTCCATGGATAAGCGGGGTGCTGTCTTCTTCGAGAAACGTTTGGTGGTTCCCAAGAAACAACATCTATGCCAGTTGATCCTTAAGGAAGCTCATGAATCCCCTCTCACCATTCATCCCGGTAGTACTAAAATGTATCAAGACCTACGCCAGAGGTTTTGGTGGACTAGGATGAAGAGAGAAATCGCTCAATACATTGCTAATTGCGACGTTTGTCGTCGTGTTAAAGCAGAGCATCAACGGCCTGCTGGCACCCTTCAACCTTTGGCTATTCCTGAATGGAAATGGGATAAAATCAATATGGATTTCATCGCTGGGTTTCCCAGAACGAAGAGAGGGAATAATGCCATCTTCGTCGTGATTGAAAGACTTTCCAAAGTAGCCCATTTCCTACCTATTCGTGAGAGTATCACCGCTAGCCAGCTAGCCGATTTATACATCTCCTGAATAGTGTCTCTTCATGGTGTCCCATTGGAAATTAACTCAGACCGTGGGAGTCTCTTCACCTCTCGATTTTGGGAAAGTTTCCAAAAAGCTATGGGAACTCATCTCTCTTTTAGTACCGCCTTCCATCCTCAATCAAGTGGTCAAGTAGAACGAGTTAATCAAATTCTGGAAGATATGCTCCGAGCTTCTGTTATCTCGTTCGGAATGAGTTGGGAGAAATGCCTTCCATTCGTGGAGTTTTCTTATAACAATAGTTATCAAGCCAGCTTGGGCAAGGCTCCTTTCAAAGTTCTCTATGGACGAAAATGTCGAACGCCTCTTAACTGGTCAGAAACCGGGGAAAGACAACTCTTTGGCCCGGATATGATTCAGTAAGCAGAAGAGCAGGTTCGCGTTATTCGTGAGAAATTGAAAATAGCCCAATCTTGTAAAAAGAGTCAATATGATCGTAAACATAAGCCTATGACTTATGAAGTCGACGAGAAGGCTTACCTTCGGGTTACTCCGTTAAAGGGAACCCATCGTTTCGGTATCAAAGGCAAATTGGCTCCTCGTTACATTGGACCCTTTTGCATTCTTGCCAAACGAGGAGAAGTTGCCTACCAGTTGGAACTACCTTTGCATCTTTCCAGAGTTCATGATGTCTTCCACGTTTCTCAACTCAGGCGTTGCTTCGCGGATCCCATCCGTGGAGTGGACCAAGAAACGCTTGATCTACAAGATAACCTCTCCTATCGGGAATATCGCGTTCGTATCCTTGATCAAGCCGAGTGTACCACTCGACGTCATAATATCAAGTTTCGCAAGGTTCAATGGTCACACTATTCCGAGAAAGAAGCCACTTGGGAAAGGGAGAATCGTCTTCGACTCGAGTACCCCACCTTCTTCCCGGAGGATCCTAAATCTCGGGACAAGATTCTTTTTGAGTGGGGCTGAGTTGTCACACCCTAGTTAGTTCAAGCATTAGAGTGTGCATCATGTTTAAATTCCTCTTAAATTTGAAATGGGGAAGACAGAACCCCCAACCCCCCGGAAACAACTAGGGTTTACTAAAATTATTTTTCAATGAACCTGAAATGCCCTTCTAAAAAGTTCACTCTCTTTGTTTTGGGTTAGAACCTCTGGAAAAATTGGTGCACAATTTTCTAGGTCAATAGAAGGTCATTGAATTAAATCATAAGTATTTGATTTTGGGAATTTAAATGCTATAAAATAATTTAAATTCTCAAATAATTCTGGAAATAAATGTTTGCTGTTGGAAATATTCTAAACAGAGCCCACAATTATTTTCAGGATTTTTGGAAACGTTTTAGTATTTTTAATAAAGCCCAACAGTTGCAGTTAAATAGAAAAACAGAAACAAATCAAAAAAAAAGAGAGAGGGAAGCCCACCTGGGCCTTACCTGTGCTGGCCCAGCCCACCTGGCTCGGCCCAGCCGACTGGCCTTGCCAGTCGTTGTCCTCCTCCCGCCAGGAGGACGAGGAGCGCGTGGCCGGCGCCCGCGGCCACACGCCGGCCACCTCCTGCTTCTGCCGATGCCCTGGAGACGTTCAGGGATGCCACGCCGACCCCCACGTCCCCCTCTCATCCTCCCTCACT
This sequence comes from Triticum urartu, assembly GCF_003073215.2. Lineage (NCBI taxonomy): Eukaryota > Viridiplantae > Streptophyta > Magnoliopsida > Poales > Poaceae > Triticum > Triticum urartu. The sequence continues at coordinate 447,857,642 of NC_053023.1, read as the reverse complement.
CTCTCCCTTGTCTCCCTCACTCTCTCCCGTGATGGCCGAGCGTGATCCTCGCCACCGTTCGCCGTAGACGTCACCAGAGCCACCCCCTCGCCCCTTCGACAAGCCCAATAGCTCCGCCTCGTCGCCCTAGACCTCTCCGCTGACCCACGCGACTCCAAACGCCGTTGAACGCCGTCTTCGCCCTCGTCTTCAACCTCGGGCACCCGAGCCGTCTCCGGTCGATTCGGCGCTGCCAGGACCTCCCCGAGCCCGCTGACCCCCTCTCCGACCCTGCTGTGAGCTCCTCTTCCTCTTCCCCCAGCTCCCGTGCTTGTTTGGCCTCTGTAGTCGCCACTTCCACCGCACCCGAAAGCTCCCCGCCGCCGGCCATGGCGCCGTCGTGGCTAGAGCCACATTGGCTCGAAGCCAAGCTCACCGTTGTGCTCAACGCAGCGCACCAGGAGCCCGTAGCGACCACTAGCTCCTTCTCCTGTGCACCGTAGCGTCGAACCCAACCCTGTCCGAACTCTAGCCGCTGCTGTCGAGATCGCCGGCGTCGTTTCCGGCGTCCCCGTGTCCAACCACTTGCACCACTGGATGCGGCATCTCCCCAGCTACGCATAACACGTCTCCACCGGCGATTTGGTCACCGGAGGACCAAATCCTAAGCTCTCCGCCGTATCGGCCTCGCCGGCGACTCAACGCCGGCGGGATTAGCCCCGCTAACCAGGGGTTTGACCCTAGTTTGACTCCATCTGAGACACTGATGTGTGGGGTCGGCTTCTAACTAATTTAGATTAGTTTAAATTAGAGCTAATCACTTTGTTAGAGGTTAATGATGCCGTTAACTACCCCTCTCTCACTGACATGTGGGCCCAGAGCCTAACTAACCCAGTTTAGTGCTAACGAAACACTAACCAACTCTGTTAGTTAGCTGAGAGACTGACAGAAGGGGCCCACTAGTAAGGTTTGACCTGGGCTGGCGCCTTTGACCCGCTGACGTCATAGTGACACAGTGCTGATGCATTAATTCAATTACTGGATTTATTCTTTAATAGGAAATTCCAGAAAATAGTCAAAACTTCTAAAAATCATAGAAAATCAACCATAGCTCCAAATGCAAAGATTTATATATGAAAAATGATCAGAAAAATTCAATCTATCCATCTGTAATGGTTTCATGCATGACAAAACAAGTTAACCTTGCTGTTTAAGCAGAATAGGTAATGCACTAATAAAGCCATGTTTAAAGCTAATAATTGAATCTTTGACTCAAATGAGTTCATCCCTTTTTTCTGTTTTAGCTTGCATTAGGCCAAGATACCTTCATCTTGCCATGTCATAGCATGCATCATATTGTTGCATATTGCCATGTGTTGATTATGTTTCAGTGTGTCTTTCGTGGTAGGTTCTGCCTCCGAGGATAACCCCGAGTATCTGTCTGAAGGGTAGTACCCTACTACCACTAGAACAGGCAAGCAACCCATTGACCATTCCGACACAAAACCATGTTCTCGCTTCTGCTCTTGTTTACTACATTAAGACAACGTGATTCAAACTGCTGTGTGTTACGGTAGTTGAACCCTTATCCTCTACATGACCTGTCATTGCCACAGTAACTAGATGAAACCCACTAGCATGTGTAGGAGTTTATTGAGCCATGTATGTGATTCCTACCTTGCTATGCATGCTATGCTTAGAGTTGTGTTAGTTCTAGTTCATCTGGGTGATGGGCTAGAGTGATATGATATGTCGGTAATGTGAGGAATGTTTTGAACATGTTTTGGTAAAGGTATCGATGAGAGGCCATGTAGGAGTACATGGTGGGTTGTTTCATTGAGACCGTCCATAAGAATTGAGATCTGTATGCGTGATTTAAGATTTAGCTACTACCACACATTGGGCCCTAAAATATGACCCCGCTCGACTTACTGACCCCTCTCTCCCTCTGTCCAGGAGTTGCAACTAGTTTCTGGTGTTTGTAGGATATGTGTTGGCGGCCGTGCGTAGCGCTGACCCTAGGGGTGGGCTATGATGCGGTAGATACACTGTGGTCGGGTATGGCGGGCACCCGTTTGGCGTCTCGGGACCCTGTAGACATCGTTTGGGGCCGTTGAGGACACCCCGGCCGGATTTCCTTGCGGATGGAACCTGAATAGGCGATAAACCTGGACTAGAGACTTGTGAGGTTAGTTAGGTCGTGGTCTACACCCACGTCGGTTTTCGCTTGAAGTCTGCCGAGCACATGTCGTGTGCAGACACTAAGTGGTGGAAACATGTGTGACGGAGTACACCCCTGCAGGGTATAAAACTATTCGAATAGCCGCGTCTGCAGTAAAGGACTACTTGGTTGCCTATGCAGTTCATAGACAAGTTAATGGATACTACTAAAAGACTCAAGATAAGTGTGAGTACCGAGGATGGCCCTCTCGTAGGATGACGAGGGAGGATCCTCGGTGGAGTATTGTGTTGGTGAGTAGTGGACTCGTGTGCGAAAACTATTTTACTAGTGGAGTTCCGTAGGATAGCTTAGCCAAGAGTCAAAGCTGGCTTGCTGCAATAACCCCACCACCTTCTTGAGAATAAGCATGTATAGTAGGTTTTATTGTAAGACTTGCTGAGTACCCTTGTACTCATGTTTGCTTAATTACTGTTTTCATACGACAACACCGGCCCCTCCGATGGGTTCTACGTAGACCTTGACGTCGACGAGTGACTAGCCACCCAGGTGGTGATCCTGGCCATGGAGGGCCCTATGTAGATAGATAGGCTTCGAGAAGCCTTCTTTCTTTCTAGTGTCTGTACTCAGACTAGTTTCTTCCGCATGTGCTTGTATGATTGTATGACTTGAGTGTCGGGTCATGTGACCCCTATCTGTATGAGCATGTTATGTATGGCTCTCTGGAGCCTTTAAATAAAGTACCTGAGTTGTAGAGTTTTGTTGTGATGCCATGTTGTATGTATTCATATCGGGCATATTGTGTGTATGATTGAAATGCTTGGTATGAGTGGGATCCGACAATCTAGTTGTTTATCCTTGGCAGCCTTTCTTATGGGGAAATGTAGTCTAGTGTTCCTCGAGCCATAGTAGTCTGCTACAGCCCGGTTCACCGGAGTCCTGTTAGCCCAGCACTACTGTTTAGGACACTTGATTGGCCGGCATGTGTTTCACTTTGTTCCTATGTCTGTCCCTTCGAGGAAATGTCACGCAGTGGCTTCTGGAGTCCTGCCTAGCCTGCTACAGCCCGGGTTCCCCGGAGTCCTGTTAGCCCAGTGCTACAGCCCGGAATCACTCGCTGATGACCAACATGCTCGATGTGATTCATGTATGCCTGTCTCCATAGGTCTGTGCCGTTTTGGGTTCACGACTAGCCATGTCGGCCCGGGTTCTCTGTCATATGGATGCTAGCGACACTATCATATACGTGAGCCAAAAGGCGCAAACGGTCCCGGGCCATGGTAAGGCGACACCCGTGGGATACCGTGCGTGAGGCCGCAAAGTGATATGAGGTGTTACCGGCTAGATTGATGTGGCTTGGAATCGGGGTCCTAACATGAGGGGGACCCGCGAGGGGTGGGGCCCGCCTGGCTGGCTTCTTCTTCCTCCTGCTCAACGCGCGCCTGGCCGAGGGAGACGCCCGCCCCGACGGTGCTCGCCGACGCGTGCGGCCACGGCAGTGGACGGGTGACCTTCCGAAATGCTCAAGACGGCGAGGGGCACCTTGGGGTGGTGCTAGCTTCCGCCGAGGAACACCAGGGAGGGAGCTGCACGGCCCATGACGGAGAGTGGGTTCGGCCGCCGGTGGACACAGTGGTACGGTGGGGAAGGGAAGGGGCCAAGGCCACGAGGCGGCTCGCCGGACCTTGGGGAATGCTCTGGTGGTGGAGGAGCTGAGGGGGAAAGCACGAGGTCGCCGGATTCGAGATGGACAGAGGCGGCGGCCACGGCGGCGATGGAGATCAGAGAGGGGATCCGGGCTTGGGGGAGTGAGGGAGTCCTGGATTAGGGGCTCTCCGGACAGCCAGACTATATCCTTTGGCCGGACTGATAGACTATGAAGATACAAGATTGAAGACTTCGTCTCGTGTCCGGATAGGACTCTACTTGGCGTGGAAGGCAAGCTAGGCATTACGGATATGGATATCTCCTCCTTTGTAACCGACCTTGTGTAACCCTAACCCTCTCCGGTGTCTATATAAACCGGAGGGTTTTAGTCCATAGGACAACATACAATCATACCATAGGCTAGCTTCTAGGGTTTAGCCTCTCTGATCTCGTGGTAGATCTACTCTTGTACTACCCATATCATCAATATTAATCAAGCAGGACGAAGGGTTTTACCTCTATCAAGAGGGCCCGAACCTGGGTAAAACATTGTTCCCCTGCCTCCTGTTACCATCCGGCCTAGACGCATAGTTCGGGACCCCCTACCCGAGATCCGCCGGTTTTGACACCGACATTGGTGCTTTCATTGAGAGTTCCTCTGTGTCATCGCCATTAGGCTTGATGGCTCCTACTATCATCGATAGCGATGCAGTCTAGGGTGAGACTTTTCTCCCCGGACAGATCTTCGTGCTCGGCGGCTTTGCACTGCGGGCCAATTCGCTTGGCCATCTCGAGCAGATGGAAAGTTACACCCCTGGCACCAGGTCAGGTTTGGAATCTTAAACTACATGGCCGATATCCGTGGAGATTTGATCTTTGACGGATTCGAGCCTCTGCCTTGTGCGCCACGTGGTCACGATGAGCATGACTTAGCTCTCCCATCGGATAGTGTTAAGGAGATCGCACGGACAGCCGCTCCGACCCTCAATTTGGAGCCAGTTGCTTCTTCCGCGGACGGGTGGATGGACCCCGCCATGGAGGCCTTACCCTCAATGGCCATCGAGCCGAACATCGACCTTGCCTTGCATGAGAGCCGTGTTGTTAAACTCTCGGATCCTTCTCCGACCATGGACTCCGAACCGCCTGCGCCCATTCCTATCGAATCTGATTGGGCGCCGATCATGGAGTTTACCTCCACAGATATTTTTTAGCACTCGCCCTTTGGCGACATACTGAACTCATTAAGGTCTCTCTCCTTGTCAGGAGAATCCTGGCCGAACTATGTCCGGCAGGACTGGGATGCGGACGACGAAGAAATTCGAGGCCCACCCACCACCCACTTGGTAGCCACTGTCGATGACTCAACCGACATGCTTGACTTCGACTCCGAAGACATCGACGGTATGGACGACGATGCGGGAGGCGAAGAGGAACCACCGCCCACAGGGCGCTGGACGTCCACCTCATCATATGACGTATACATGGTGGACACACCAAAATAAGACGACGGCGAGGAACGGAAGGATGCAACGAAGGCTTGTCCCCTCGAGAAGTAGTCAAAGCGGCGACATAAGTGCCGCCCCAAATCCCGCCTAGGTAGAAATAACGATCACACAGACCCAGCGTTGGAGCAGGGCGAACCACTGCGGGACCACAGCAATACTGAGAATCAAACCGAACAAACCAATTCTGTCAAAGATAATAGTCCAGATGACATAACGCTGGACAGGCACCCGAAGCAGCAGAATGCTCATCAAAGGCTTGTTGCCACTGCGAGGAGTCTGAAAAAGCAGAAGCAAAGGCTCAAGGCTGTGCAGGACACACTCCAAATCAGATGGAGTAAAGTACTCAACACAGCAGCGAAGTATGGTGGTAATCGCCACACCAAGAGCTGCCCGAAGTGGAAGTTGCTACCCGAATTCGATGAGGAGGCCCTAGATCCCCCACAACCAAAAATCAAAACGGCCACCTGGCCGGACAGACGACCTCACGACCAACATGGAGCGGCAAACAACGCCACTCACAAGCCAATACGCGATCCACACGAGGGCTCGCACCAAAATGACGGCGCAACCAGATCCATCTATGGACCACGCAAGCGCGCCCCAGCATATGATGTAACACAACAAACATCAGAAGAACGTGGTACACCCAGATACAGGGGTGCCACACACCCCCTATGTTTCACCGATGAGGTGCTGGACCATGAATTTCTAGAGGGATTCAAACCCGTAAACATAGAGGCATACGACGGAACAATAGACCCTGGGGTCTGGATTGAGGACTATATCCTCCATATCCATATGGCTCGAGGAGATGATCTCCACGCCATCAAGTACTTACCCCTCAAGCTCAAAGGGCCAGCTCGGCACTGGCTTAAAAGCCTCCCCAAAAACTCCATTGGAAGCTGGGAAGAGCTCGAAGACGCTTTTTGGGAAAATTTTCAAGGGACTTATGTCCGACCCCCGGATGCGGACGATTTGAGTCATATAACTCAACAGCCCGGAGAGTCAGCCCGAAAGCTTTGGAACATGTTTCTTACTAAGGAGAACCAAATAGTTGACTGCCCGGACGCCGAAGCCTTGGCAGCTTTTAAGCATAGCGTCCGCGACGAATGGCTTTCCAGACACCTCGGCCAAGAAAAGCCAAGAACAATGGCAGCATTAACAAGCCTCATGACCTGCTTTTGCGCGGGTGAGGATAGTTGGCTAGCCAGATGTAGCACCAGCGACCCAAGCACATCCAAAGTTACAGATGAAAATGGGAAATCACGACGTAGCAAAAATAATAAGCGCCGGAATAAAGAAGACAACCCGAAGAGCACGGCGGTAAACGCCGGATTCCGAAGCTCTCAGCCAGGTCAACAAAAGCCGCCCTCTAAAGGCGCCAGAGATGAACTGTCCAGCCTGAACAAAATTCTGGACCAGGTATGTCAGATCCATAGCACCCCTGGTAAACCCGCTAATCATACCCACAGAGAATGTTGGGTCTTCAAGCAGTCCGGCAAGCTCAACGTTGTACACAAGGGGGAGGATACACCAAGTGAAGATGAGGATGAGCCTCTCAAGCAAGAAACTGGGGAACAAAAGAAGTTTCCATCAGAAGTCAAAACAGTCAACGTATTACAGGTGATCAAGGGAAGGAAAGCGGCCCTCCCAGATAAATATGCCCAAGGGCCTATCACCGCGAAACCCTGCCACTGGTCGTCTCAACCGGTCACTTTCGACCATCGTGATTATTCAGCAAGTATCCGACGGGCAGGATGGGCTCCCCTGGTATTAGACCCAATAATTGACGGATACCACTTTGCACGAGTCCTGATGGACGGTGGCAGCAGTTTAAACCTGATATACCAGGATACAATCCGCCAAATGGGGATAGACCCAACGAAAATTTTCCATAGCAACACTACCTTTAAAGGAGTAACGCCAGGCCCAGGGGCTCACTGCACGGGCTCCCTACTACTAAAGGTTATATTCAGCTTCCCTGATAACTCCCGTAGCGAACATTTAACCTTCCACATTGCTCCGTTCCAATGCGGTTATCAAGCACTACTTGGACGCGAAGCTTTTGCTCGCTTTAATGCAATACCGCATTACGCTTCCCTCACGCTCAAGATGCCTGGTCCACGTGGCATCATTACAGTGGACGGAAGTATTAAGAGATCTTTGCACGCCGAAGAGAATGCGACTGCCTTGGCAGTCGCACACTAAAAACGGCCTCACCAACTAAAGCATCTGATAGGTCGTCAAGACCACGGACGCGGTTAGACGAGTCCGGCGCTGCTATATGTAATTTGTACCAGATTGATGGCCACACCCCTATTACAAATACAAGGGGCTCAACGCGCGCAGACAAGTGGCAATTTTTACTCATTTCTAGTTATACATGGTTTCTTTAAAAACTATCTTTTTGCACGACAACTTTTTCACCTAAGTTCCTCTCTTTTACAGATGATCATCGTGCTACACCCATGCAGGATACAGCACAACGGAGACACATGCGTAGACGTGCAGCAGGTGCCCACTCCAAGGATTCTGTTGAGATTAAGACCCTGCGTAAACCTTTTTTACTGTCTCTTGTTGATACACATCCCTCGAATTCTCAGTACAATTGAGAAGGATGCTGACGTCTTGGCATGTGGCCACGTCAGAGTAATGAACGTACCTAGACACAAGGGGCTTCTTACAAAGGGCACTATTTAGGCCCGGTCTATACCATAAAGACCGAATACCTTAGGGAGTGTTCGGCATCGCGAGTTTGGCCTTATATGCATCAGCTCCGAATCATTGTCTTTGGTCAAATGTTGGGTTTGCCTGGCTCCTATGTTTTGGTGCCTTACGTTCCGGTTTATCGACTAAGTCAGCACCAGAAGAACTACTGCGATTGTGCCCTGGTTCATCCAGATGAGCACCTCAGTAGAGAAAGCCGAAAACTGACTGTCATGATATAGCGTGAGACTGGTCAACCACTCGATGACCTATCGGAATGTTAGAATTCCTTCGCCTTAACGAAGGGCCGTTTTCCGGCCAGGCATGTACGCACCCCGAGATCAGGAGAGTGCGGAGCCACCAGGGGCTATCTAGTAGCCCCACTGTCAAACTCCTATGGCTAAGTGAAAGTGTTAAAGCATTATAGTCTGGTTGCCTCGTTCGCTGCGCTATCACCTCCTTAATAGGACCAAGACGTTGGGTTAAGTGTGAACACGCATATTTTGCGAGCACCTCCGCATTATATGCGTGGGGGTTGAAGCCAACGACTGCAATCTTTCAGGTTATATACATATATACATAAGCGGCCACACAGGAGGCATCACATTACTTTCTGGCAAAAGTATAAATACAGCCTTACTATATTTCATAAAAACATTGTGTTTACAATGGGAATACATGTCATTCAAACATAATATTCTTCGAGCACTGGGACTCTATCAAACGAGCACCCTCAAGAACCTCTTCAAAATAGTGCTCGGCAGCTACTCGGCCCATGGCCGAACCATGCGCTGCAACAGTGGTAGCATCCATCTCTGCCCAGTATGCCTTGACACGGGCAAAGGCCATCCGTGAGCCTTCTATGCACGCCGACCTCTTCATCGCGTTGATGCACGGCACCGCGCCAAGGAACTGCCGCACTAAGCTGAAATAGTTGTTCGGCTTCGGCTTTTCCGGCCACAACTGATCTACAACAGACCTCATGGCGAGTCCGGACTACCTATTAAGTTCGGCCCATTCGGCTAGCTGATCAGTCAAGGGAAGCGGACGCTCTGGAATGTTGAATTGTGACCAGAATAGCTTGTCCACTTCACGACCTGATTGATCTTGGAAGTATTCGACTGCATCGACAGCGCTCGCCGCCAAGTCCATATATGCGTCTGCCGAACTCCACAGCCGATCCAGAGGGGCATACCGCGGATCTCCGAACTTCCTCCATAGCAGAAAGGGCTTCCCAGCCGCAATATCCCCGGCTTCGCGCAGCTCCTCCTTCTTCGCCCTCATAGTAGAGCGACTGTCTTTGGTCACCATAGTGGCCTTCCCCAGGTCCGCTGCCTTCACTCGGTTCTCCTCTTCAAGGAACTGGCAACGGTTGGTAGTGCCTTTTAATTCTACGGCCATCTTGGCCATCTTTTCTTTGCTTTCGCCATGGGCGGCTTACTCGGCTCTTAACTCCTTGGCCGCCTTCAAAGCAGCTGCAATACTAACCCTCGGTTGTTCCTTGGCTCGGGCGAGCTCCGCCTGAAGGGTCTCCACGGTGGCAGCTTCGTCTGCAGTCACAACATATTAAAGATACTGGCATCATGCTGCTCTTATTGTGTGACATTCACCAGAAAACGTTACTTACCCTGTGATTCGTCAAGCCGTTTGTTAACAAGCTCGATGTCGGCGTCTGCCGCATCCAGTTGACGTTTTTATTTGGCAAACTCACTAGTCCGGCTAGCCACCGGAGCTTCCCCCACCTGCACATAAAGGCAGTCTGGTTATTGCTTGGGATTATGATCCTCTGTTCGCCGCAGTTCTTGACGACAACCAGTCTCAGGGGCTACTATCTAGACAGGGCACACCTAACATGTGCGGTACTATCACATATTATCTCACGTACCTCAAAGCCCTGTCAGTATACTCATAAAGGCTTCATGTAATCCGCTTTCGGCTGATGAAATTCTCTCCATCACCGTGCCCATCAGCGTACGGTGTTCCTCTGAGATGGCCGCTCGCCCCACCAGCTCCCTCAGAACGTCCGACCGCATAACAGACGGTGCCGGACTCTTTTGTTTGCTCTCTTCGAGAGCCGGACGCTGGGGACTCCGGGGGTCTATGGGATTATCTTCCGGCCTCGCCGGATCAGGAGAGGCCCTCCGTGACGATACTTCCGGGTCGCCCGCTTCTTGAGCGGAGGAGTCCGGGGGGAGGCGTTTCGCTCTCCATCATGTCCGGAAGAAGATCCCTCGAAGACGAGCTCAGCTGAGAGGGGCTAAGACCCGAACTGCAAGATATATGCGGCGGTTATTTTCTCAGAAGAAAGATGGTATACCTTCACTATTAAAGTATTTTTTGGATCACTTACGACTCGTTGGAGGGCTGATCCCCCCGCGGACTTTGTGCGGCAAGAGCACCCCCCGAGGCAGGACCCTCTGTTGGAGACTTCTTCTCCCATTTGGAGGCCTCGGCTTCCGGATCCTCGGAAGCAGTCCTCTTCCTCCCCCGGTTATCCTCCTTTATGGAGGCGCTCATTCCCTCGGTTGGAACTGGCAGCGATGGGGGCCCGCTTCCGCCCATATTATTCCTCCCTTTATCTTCCTTCGAGGGCTCCGGGCAAGGTGCGAGCTCGAGCAGCTTTTCCAATACCGGATTTTCCAAACCCTTAGGGAGGGGAGCCGAACACCGAATCATCTTCGCCTTTGTTAGCCAGTCCTGCCCAAAGAGCGATCTCTCAGAAATTACTTCATGAATAAAATACGGTGTGTTCGGCTAGAGGATTTCTTACTTGTTCGGCGGCGCGGTTACCGCTCAGGCCCACGTCCTCAGTAGTATCCGGACACTCTATTTGAGGTCCAAAGAATGACTTGTACATCTCCTCATGCGTCAGGCCAAGGAAACTTTGAATGGCACGCAGTCCTTCTGGGTTGAACTCCCACAAGTGAATGGGCCGGCGTTTGCAAGGCTGGTGAGGGAGTCCTGGATTAGGGGGTGTCCGGATAGCCAGACTATACCTTCGGCCGGACTCCTGGACTATGAAGATACAAGATTGAAGACTTCTTCCCATGTCCGGAAGGGACTTTCCTTGATGTGGAAGGCAAGCTTGGCGATACGGATATGTAGATCTCCTACCATTGTAACCGACTTTGTGTAATCCTAACCCTCTCCGGTGTCTATATAAACCGGAGGGTTTTAGTCCGTAGGACAACAGACAGAACAACAATCATACCATAGGCTAGATTCTAGGGTTTAGCCTCTCTGATCTCGTGGTAGATCTACTCTTGTACTACCCATATCATCAATATTAATCAAACAGGACGTAGTGTTTTACCTCCATCAAGAGGGCCCGAACCTAGTTAAAACTTCGTGTCCCCTGCCTCCTGTTACCATCCGGCTTAGACGCACAGTTCGGGACCCCCTACCCAAGATCCGCCGGTTTTGACACTGACATTGGTGCTTTCATTGAGAGTTCCTCTGTGTCGTCGCCGTCAGGCTTGATGGCTCCTACGATCATCAATAGCGATGCTGTCCAGGGTGAGACCTTCCTCCGATGACATATATTCGTCTTTGGCGGCTTCGCACTGCGGGCCAATTCACTTGGCCATCTGGAGCAGATCAAAGGCTATGCCCCTGGCCGTCAGGTCAGATTTGGAAGTTTAAACTATACGGCTAACATCCGTGGGGACTTAATCTTCGACGGATTCGAGCCACTGCCGAGCGTGCCGCACTGTCACGACGAGCATGATTTAGGCCTGCCGCTGAACAGTGCCCTGGAGGCCGCACCAGCATCGGCTTTGACCCTTAATTCGGGGCCAATTGTGCCGACCGAGAATGGGTGGTTGGACGCGGCCTCGGGGGCTGCGATCCCAACGGCGATCGAGCCGAACACCAGCCCCGCACTCCGCGAGACTCGTGACACCAAGGAGCTGGACTCCTCTCCGGACTCCAAATCCTCCGCGCCCCTGCCGATCGAATCCGATTGGGCGCCGATCATGGAGTTTACTGCCGCGGACATCTTTCAGCACTCGCCTTTCGGCGATATTCTTAAGACACTAAAGTCTCTCTCTTTATTAGGAGAGCCCTGGCCGGACTACAGCCAGCAAGGTTGGGATACGGACGATGAAGAAATTCAAAGCCCACCCAGCACCAACTTTGTAGCCACTGTCGACGATTTAACCGACATGGTCGACTTCGACTCCAAAGACATCGACGGTATGGACGCCGATGAAGGAGACGATGAAGAACCAGCGCCTATTAGGCCCTGGAAAGCCACCTCATCATATGACGTATACATGGTGGACACACCAAAAGATGACGACGAGGAGCGGAAGGATGCACCTAAGGCTTGTTCCCTCGAGAAGCAGTCAAAGCAGCGACGCAAGCGCCGCCCCAAATCCCGCCTCGACAGAAATAACGATCACACAGACCTAGGGCTGGAGCAGGGCAAACCGCCGTCGGACAATGGCAATCCGGATAATCAAACCGAACAAACAAATTCTGTCAAGGATAATGGTCCGGACGACATAACGCCGGACAGGCACCCGGAGCAGCAGAATGCCCGTAAAAGGCTTGTTGCCACCGGGAGGAGTCTTAAAAAGCAGAAGCAAAGGCTCAAGGCTGTGCAAGACACACTCCAAATCAGATGGAGTGAAATACTCAACACAGCAGCAAGGTACGGTGACAATCGCCCCTCCGAGAGCTACCCAAAGCGGAAACTGCTACCTGAATTCGATGAGGAGGCCTCAGACCCCCCACAACCAAATATCAAAGCAGCCACCTGGCCGAATAAACGACCCCTCTACCAACACAGAGCAGCATACAACGCCACTCACAATACAACACGCGACCCATGCAAGGGCTCGCACCCAAAGGATGGCGCAACAAGATCCATCTACGGACCACGCAAGCGCCCCCCAGCATACAATGCAACACAACAAACATCCGAACAACACGGTACACCCAGCTACAAGGGCGCCACACACCCTCTATGTTTCACCGATGAGGTGCTGGACCATGAATTTCCAGAGGGTTTCAAACCTGTAAACATAGAGACATACGACGGAACCTCAGACCCTGTGGTCTGGATTGAGGACTACATCCTTCATATCCATATGGCTCGAGGAGACAATCTCCACGCCATTCAATACTTACCCCTCAAGCTCAAAGGGCCAGCTTGTCACTGGCTTAGAGGCCTCCCCGAATGCTCCATTGGAAGTTGGGAAGAGCTCGAAGATGCCTTTCGGGAAAATTTTCAAGGGACTTATGTCCGAACTCCGGATGCGGACGATTTGAGTCATATAAGTCAGCAGCCCGGAGAGTCAGCCCGAAAGCTTTGGAACAGGTTTCTTACTAAAAAGAACCAGATTGTCGACTGTCCGGACGCCGAAGCCTTGGTAGCTTTTAAGCATAGCGTTCATGACGAATGGCTCGCCAGACACCTCGGCCAAAACAAGCCGAGAACGATGGCCGCATTAACAAGCCTCATGACCCGCTTTTGCGCGGGCGAGGACAGCTGGCTATCGAGATGCAGCACCAGCGACCCCAGTACATCTGAAGTTAGAGATGGAAACGGGAAATCACGGCGCAACAACAATAACAAATGCTGGAATAAAGAAGACATCACGAAGAGCACGACAGTACACGCCGGATTCAAAAGCTCTCGGCCAGGTCAAAAGCCGCCCTCTAAAGGCACCAGGGATGAACTGTCCCGCCTCACCAAAATTCTAGACCAGGTATGTCAGATCCATAGTACCCCTTGTAAATCCGCTAATCATACCCACAGAGAATGTTGGGTCTTCAAGCAGTCCGGCAAGCTCAACGCCGTACACAAGGGGGAGGATACACCAAGTGAAGACGAAGACGGGCCTCCCAAACAAGACACTGGGGAACAAAAGAAATTTCCACCATAAGTCAAAACAGTAAACGTGTTACACGTGATCAAGGGAAAAAAACAACGCGGAACTCCCAGGAAAACATACCCAAGTGCCTGTCACCGCGAAGTCCTGCCACTGGTCGTCTCAACCGATCACTTTCCACCATCGCGATTACTCAGTAAGTATCCAACGCGCAGAATGGGCTCCCCTGGTATTAGACCCAGTAATTGGAGGATATCACTTCACACGAGTCTTGATGGACGGTGGCAGCAGTCTAAACCTAATATGTCAGGATACAATCCGCGGGATGGGGTTAGACCCAACAAAAATTCTCCGCGAGCATTTAAAGGAGTAACGCCAGGCCCAGGGGCTCGTTGTACGGGCTCCCTCCTACTACAAGTTATATTCGGCTCCCCCGATAAATTCCACCGCGAGCATTTAACCTTCCACATCGCTCCATTCCAAAGTAGCTACCAAGCACTGCTCGGACGTGAAGCTTTCGCTCGCCTTAATGCAATACCACACTACGCCTCCCTCACACTCAAGATGCCCGGTCCACAGGGCATCATTTCAGTGAACGGAAATATCAAGCGATCTCTGCGCGCCGAAGAAAGTACGGCTGCCTTGGCAGCCGCACACTAAAGGCGCCCGGACCAGTGAAAGCATCCAATAGGTCGTCAAGACCTCAGACACAACTAATCAAGTCCGGCACCGCTATTTATACCGAATAAATGGTTACACCCCTATTTGTCCATACAAGGGGCTCAACGCGCGCTGACAAGTGGCAATTTCTTCTCATGTTGAATTATACATGGTTTCTTTAAAAACTATCATTTTGCACGACAACTTTTTCACATAAATTCCTCTCTTTTACAGACGATCATCGTGCTACACCCATCCAGGATACGGCACACCGGAGACACAGGCGCAGACATAAAGCAGGGACCCGCTCCAAGGATTCTTTTTAGATTAAGACCCTGTGTAAACCTTTTTACTGTCTCTTGTTGATACATATCCACCGTTGAGAAGGATGCTGACGTCTTGGCATGTGGCCATGTCAGAACAATGCACATACCTGGACACAAGGGGCTACTTACAAATGCCATTATTTAGGACCGGTTTATACCATAAAGACCGAATACCTTAGGGAGTGTTCGGCGTCGTGAGTTTGGCCTTATATGCATCAGCTCCGAATCATTGTCTTTGGTAAAATGTTGGGTTTGCCCGGCTCCTGTGTTTTGGTGCCTTACGTTCCGCTTTACCGGCTAAGGTAGCACCAGGAGAACTACTGCGATTTTGCCCTGGTTCATCCGGACGAGCACCTTAGTAGAGAAAGTCAAAAACTGATTGTCATGATATAGCGTGAGACTGGTCAACCACTCGATGACCTGTTGGAATGTTAGAATTCCCCCGCCTTAACGAAGGGCCCTTTTCCGGCCAGGCAGGTACGCACCCCGGGATCAGGAGAGTGCAGAGCCACCAGGGGCTATCTAGTAGCCCCACTGTCAAACTCCTATGGCTAAGTGAAAGTGCTAAAGCATTATAGTTCGGTTGCCTCGCTCGCTCCGCTATCACCTCCTTAACAGGACCAAGACGTTGGGTTAAGTGTGCACGCATGTTTTTTGCGAGCACCTCCGCATTATATGCGTGAGGGTTGAAGCCGACGGCTGCAATCTTTCAAGTTATACACATGTATACATAAACGGCCGCCCAGGAGGCATCATATTACTTTCAGGCAAAAGTATAAAAATAGCCATATAAAAATTTATAAAAGCATTTCGCTTACAATGAGATTACATATCACTCAAACATAATAGTTTTTGAGCACTGGGTCTCTATCAAACGAGCACCCTCAAGAACTTCTTCAAAGTAGTGCTCAGCAGCCATTCGGCCTATGGCCGAATCCCACGCTGCAACAGTGGTAGCATCCATTTCCGCCCAGTATACTTTAACACGGGCAAGGGCCATCCGTGCGCCCTCTATGCACGCCAACCTCTTCATCGCATTAATGCGCGACACCACGTCAAGGAACTGCTGCACCAAGCTGAAATAGCTGTTCGGTTTTGGCCTTTCCGGCCATTGCTGATCAACAACAGATCTTATGGCGAGTCCGGACAACCTATTCAGTTCGGCCCATTCGGCTAATTGGTCAGTCAATGAAAGCGGACGCTCGGGAGAATGGAATTATCTCCAAAATAGCTGGTCTACTTCACGGTCCGTCTGACCCTGGAAGTACTTGGCCGCATCGGCAGCGCTCGCCGCCAAATCCATATACACATCCTCCGAACTCCACAGCTGATCCAGAGGGGCATACCGTGGATCTGCGAACTTCCTCCGCAACATAAAGGATTTCCCAGCTACAATATCCCCGGCTTCCCGCAGCTCTTCGTTCTTCGCCCTCATAGCAGAGCGGAGGTCTTTTCTCCTCGCAGCAGACTTCTCAAGGTCCGATGCCTTCACCAGGTTTTCCTTTTCAAGAACCCGGCAACGGTCGGCGGCTGCTTTTAATTCTATGGCCATCTTGGCCATCTTATCTCGGCTCTCGCCATGCGCGGCCTTCTCGGCTTTCAACTCTTCGGCCGCCTTCAAAGCAGCCGCATTACCCAACCTTGCTTGTTCCTTGGCTCGGGCATGTTCTGCCCGCAAGGCTTCAACAGTGGCAGCTCCATCTGCAGTCACAACATATTAAAGATACTGGCATCATGCTGCTCTTCCTATGTGGCGTTTACCAGATAATGACACTTACCCTGTGCCTCGTCAAGACTTTTGTTAACAAGCTCGATGTCGGCGTCTGCCGCATCCAACTGCCGTTTTAAATGGGCAAACTCGCTAGTCTGACTAGCCACGGGAGCTTCCATCACCTGCACATAAAGGGAGTATGGTTATTACCTGGGAATATGATCCTCTATTCGTCGTCATTTCCAACGACCACCAGAGTCTCAGGGGCTACTATCTACACAGGGGACACCTAGCATGTGCAGGACTATCATACATTCTTTTACGTACCTCAAAGCCTGTCAGTAGACTCATAAAAGCTTCATTCAATCCGCTTTCGGTGGAAGAGATTCTCTTCATCACCGTATTCATCAGCACACGGTATTCATCTGAGATGGCCGCTTGCCCCACCAACTCCCTCAGAACATCCGATCGCACACTAGATGGTGCCGGACTCTTTTGTCTGCTCTCTTCGGGAGCAGGACACTGGGAGCTTCGGGGGTCAATGGGATTATCTTTTGGCCTCACCAGACTCAGAGAGGCCCTCTGCGACGACAATTCAGGGTCGCCCGCTTCCGGAGCGGAGGAGTCCGGAGGAGGCGTTTCGCTCTCCATCATCTCTGGAAGAAGATCTCCCGAAGACGAGCTAATTTGAGAGGGTCTAAGGCCCGAACTGCAAATATATATGCGGTGGTTATTTTCTCAGAAGAAAAAGATGGCAAATCTGTGCTATTAAAGTATTTCGGGTCACTTATGACTCGCGGGAGAATTGAACTCCCCGCGGACTTTGTGCGGCAACAGCACTCCCCAAGGTAGGACCCTCTGTGGGAGACTTCTTCTCCCGTTTGGAAGCTTCGGCTTTCGAATCCCCGGGCGCAGCCCTTTTCCTCCTCTGGTCGTCTTCCTTCATGGAGTCGCTCGCTCCCTCGGTTTGGATGGGCAGCGTTGGGGGCCCGCGTCCGCCCGTATTATCCTCCGCAGTATCTTCCATCAAGGGCTTCGGGCAAGGTGCGGTCTGGAGCATCTTTTCCAATACCGGATTTTCCAAACCCTCAGGGAGGGGGGCCGAACACCGAATCAACTTCGCCTTTGTTAGCCAGTCCTGGTCAAAAAGCAAACTCTCAGAAATAACTTCGTAACAAATGAGAGATAGTATGTTCGGCCGGAAGATTCCTTACCAGTTCGGCGGCGCGGTTGCTACTCAGGCCCACATCCTTGGTGATTTCCGGACACTATACCTGAGGTCCGAAGAACGACATGTACATCTCCTCGTGTGTCAGACCGAGGAAATTTTGAATGACACACGGTCCCTCGGGATTGAAATCCCACAAGCGAAGGGGCCGGCGTTTGCAAGGCTGGACTTGACGAACCAGCATAACTTGTATTACCGCAACCAAACTAAAATTTCCATTGAAGAGATCTCGAATGCGGCTTTGTAGTATAGGCAGGTCCTTGGCTGGACCCCAGCTCAGGCCTTTGCTGATCCATGATATCAGTTGTGGTGGAGGGCCCGAGCAGAAAACAGGGGCGGCCGCCCACTTCGCACTTCTAGGAGCCGTGATGTAAAACCACTCCTGTTGCCACAATTCAGACACCTCTGGAATGGAACCTTTGGGCAATGGAGCTCCCGTCATCTTGCATATTGAGGCACCTCCACACGCTGCATGTTGCCCCTCGATCATCTTCGGCTTTACTTCAAAGGTCTTGAGCCACAGGCCAAAGTGAGGGGTAACCCGGAGGAAGGCCTCACACACGACGATAAATGTCGTGATATGAAGAAAGGAGTCCGGAGCTAGATCATGGAAATCTAGCCCGTAATAAAAAATCAAGCCCCTGACAAAAGGATCCAGATCAAGGCCTAGACCTCGGAGGAAGTGGGAGACGAACACGACGCTCTCGTTGGGTTCGGGGGAGGGGACGGCCTGCCCTCGGGGAGGCAGCCGATGCAAAATCTCGGCGGTCAGATATCTGGCCTCCCTCAACTTTTTGATGTCTTCTTCCATGACGGAGGAAGCCACCCATCGGCCTTGAAGGCTAGATCCGGACATGACTGAAGGTTCGGAGCACCTGACCTGGACTTTGGGCGTTTGAGCTTGAGGTGGGGGAAGGATTCGATTGAGCACGGGAGGGAAAAATAAAAGCCTTGTCCCTTTATAAAGAGGGTGAATATCAAGCGTCCTCTCGGTGTCCGTTTGGACTTGCCTATAATCTAGGAGTCCTAGAAGCGGTTGGGTTACCCACGCCTGTATTGATGAGAATCCCGAAATAAGGGGACACGATCTCTGCTTTAACAAGACGTGCCAAGGAAACCGCCTCGCATCACGCGCTGTGGTGGGATAATAAAACGACTCGGATAAAGGCTTGGCCATGGTGTGTCGCGCTACGGAATACGTCAGCAGATTAGATTTGTGTAAATATTATTCTTTCTATGGAAATGTGTGGAAACTTATTTTGCAGAGACAGACACTATCTTTGTGTTCAAAATCTTCTATGAAGTACTTGGAGGAGGAACCCGCCTTGCAATGCCGAAGACAATATGGGCGCCGCACTCGTCATCATTTAAGCCTGGTTCAGGGGCTACTGAGGGAGTCCTGGATTAGGGGGTGTCCGGATAGCTGGACTATACGTTCGGACGGACTCCTGGACTATGAAGATACAAGATTAAGGACTTCGTCCCGTGTCCGGAAGGGACTTTCCTTGACGTGGAAGGCAAGCTTGGCGATACGGATATGTAGATCTCCTACCATTCTAACCGACTTTGTGTAACCCTAACCCTCTTGGGTGTCTATATAAACCGAAGGGTTTTAGTCCGTAGGACAACAGACAGAACAACAATCATACCATGGGCTAGCTTCTAGGGTTTAGCCTCTCTGATCTCGTGGTAGATCTACTCTTGTACTACCCATATCATCAATATTAATCAAGCAGGATGTAGGGTTTTACCTCCATCAATAGGGCCCGAACCTGGGTAAAACTTTGTGTCCCCTGCCTCCTATTACCATCCGGCCTAGACGCACAGTTCGGGACCCCCTACCTGAGATCCGCCGGTTTTGACACCGATAGCTGGACTCGACAAACCAGCATAACTTGCATTACCACAACCAAATTAAAATCTCCCTCGAAGAGATCTTGAATGCGGCTTTGCAGTATAGGCACGTCCTTGGCTGGACCCCAGCTCAGACCTCTGCTAATCCATGACATTAGTTGTGGTGGGGGGCCCGAGCGGAAAGTGGGGGCAGCCGCCCACTTGGCACTTCTGGGATCCGTGACGTAAAACCACTCCTATTGCCATAATTCGGACACCTCGGGAAAGGAAACTTTCGGCCACGGAGCTCCTGCCATCTTGCCTATTGACGCACCTCTGCACGCTGCATGTTGCCCCTTGATCATCTTCGGCTTCACTTCAAAGGTCTTGAGCCACATGCCGAAGTGAGGGGTAATGGGGAGGAAGGCCTCAGACACGACAATAAATGTCGAGATGTGGAGAAAGGAGTTCCGAGCTAGATCGTGGAAATCTAGCTCGTAATAGAACATCAAACCCCTGAGGAAGGGATCCAGAGTGAGGCCTAGGCCTCGGAGGAAGTGGGAGATGAACACGACGTTCTCGTCGGGTTCGGGAGTGGGGACAACCTGCCCTCGAGTAGGCAGCCGATGCGAAAACTCATTGGTCAGGAATTTGGCCTCCCTCAACTTCTAGATATCCTCTTCCGTGACGGAGGAGGGCATCCACCGGCCTTGAAGGCTGGATCCGGACATGATTGAAGATCCGGAGCACCTGACCTGGGCTTTGGGTGTTAGAACTCGAGGCGGGGGAAGGATTCGATTGAGCACGAGACGGAAAAAGCGAAAACCTTGTCCCTTTATAAAGAGGGTGAATATCAAGCATCCTCTCCATAGCCGTTTGGGACTTGCCTATAATCTAGGAGTCCTAGACACGGTTGGGTTACCCATGACCGTATTGATTAGAATCCCGTAATAAGGGGACACGATCTCTGCTTTGATAAGACGTGTCAAAAAACTGCCTCGCGTTATGTACGGGTCTAGTTAAAGGAAACGGTCGAATAATCACCGGGCCATGACATAACGTCATACTGTCAAAACAAGTCAGCAAATTAGATTTGCGAAAATATTATTCTCTCTACGGAAGTATGTGGAACTTATGTTGTAGGGTCGGACACTATCCTCGTATTCAAATTCTTCTGTGATGTATTCGGAGGAGGAACCCGCCTTGCAATGCCGAAGACTATACTGTGCGCCGGACTCATCGTCATTGAAGCCTGGTTCAGGGGCTACTGAGGGAGTCCCGGATTAGGGGGTCTCTGGACAGCCGGACTATATCCTTTGGCCGGACTGATAGACTATGAAGATACAAGATTGAAGACTTCGTCTCGTGTCCGGATAGGACTCTACATGGCGTGGAAGGCAAGCTAGGCAATACGGATATGGATATCTCCTCCTTTGTAACCGACCTTGTGTAACCCTAAACCTCTCCGGTGTCTATATAAACCGGAGGGTTTTAGTCCATAGGACAACATACAATCATACCATAGGCTAGCTTCTAGGGTTTAGCCTCTATGATCTCGTGGTAGATCTACTCTTGTACTACCCATATCATCAATATTAATCAAGCAGGACGTAGGGTTTTACCTCCATCAAGAGGGCCCGAACCTGGGTAAAAAATTGTGTCCCCTGCCTCCTGTTACCATCCGGCCTAGACGCACAATTCGGGACCCCCTACCCGAGATCCGCCGGTTTTGACACCGACAAAGAGGCTTGGGGAATGATGGTGGACTGCGAGAGTGCTCCGGGCGCTATTTATAGCCATGGGGAGAGCTCAGGAAGGAGGGAAGGAGGTGGCACGCGGCAGGTGATGTGTCCGCGCACCGGCAAGGCCGCAGTGTCGGCAGGCGCGGGCAAAGGTCATGGGAAGCGGTGGGAAGGTGACAAGGAGGGAAGTGGACGAGCGCCAGAGGCTCACGAAATTGAGCAAAGCTTGCGGACGAACGGAGGAAGAGGACACCGGGGAGGAAGGCGACGATGCACAGGAGCGCACTGTTTCGGTCGTTGGCATGGCTCGCCGGAGAAGAAAACGAAGGGGGTCAGAGGTCTAGGGGGAAGACGACGTCGAGGGGGAGCTGTAGGACATTAATGGTGAGGTCAGAGACGGTCGGAGCAGCGATGCCGACGCGAACAGTGGCTAGACCAACATTTTGGCTGGCTGCCCTCGTAGTCACCACTGACATGGCGCGCGCTGGAGTTTTTACCGAGGCCATCTCATGTCTACCGTGTTGTCCTTCATAACTTGAGTGTTACTACGATAAATAAACGGGCAGAGACAAATTGAGCTTAGTAAACCAAGTTCCACAAGTTTGCTATTGCAAACTTGGCAACATCTTAGAGATCAAACCAGAGAGGTTAAATGGTAAAATGGATGTCTGGTAGGCTTAGGGTAACAAGGACTACGGTCCTGGTAATTTATGAGGTAAAATGGATAACCATTTACCATAGTTGCTGTACACCTACTAAATCTGACCCAGAAATTAAATCATGAAGGAGCACTCACTAGGGGTGATGAATTAAGCTAAAACTTGGCAAATCCTGATGTTTGGACATACCATGGTAATGTAAAAAGTTCATACCAAATGGACTCACCAAACTGGTACTTCCTTCATAGCTATCTTTTCTGTCCAAAAACTTCAGAAAAATCCTTAGGAAAAATGGCTAATAGAATTGAGCCGAAACTTTCTGGAGATGGATCATAAGGATTGGGTAAGGTCTTGGAAAAAGTTTTAGCCTAAATGGAGCAAGATAAAATATACTTGCTTCACAAACTGAAAGTTTTGACAGAACCCAAGAATTGCTCCCGTGCTCACATAGTTCAAGGAAATGAACTAAATTTAGGTGGAGGCTAATAATTTGAGATACTTGAGAGGATGGAAAAGTTTCATCCTATTTGGAAACTCTATGAAGGTACTTCCTTCACAAAGTTGTGTTCTCATCAGAAACTTTGAAACATTGCATAGGGAGTTAGGACGAATGGATTGAGCTCATATTTGGCATCCATGGGTTATTTAACAATGTTAATCACCCTGCCAAATTTTAGCTCAATTGGAATTAGGAATAAAGCACTTCCTTTGCAAAATTTCAGAGAAGGCAAAAACTTGCATTGGATCATGTGCCAAAATTTTGAACTGAGGAACATGAGATTAGGATGGAACTAGTGATTATATAGCAATGAGAAGCTCCACAATTTATGTGGGAATTTTATGTACTATAAAAATAGTAGTTCCTTTGGAAAATGGCAGAAATGCAATATTGGCATTAAATAGAAAAAGACAATTTTCCTTATTTAATTATGGCCAATATATTTGCCAGAGCTTGGATTAGGCATAAGAATCAACTCCACCAATTATTATGAATTTAGGAGATGGCTAGTTATGCCTTTGGATTTTATTCCTCAAAAAGGAAAGAAAAGGGATAAATCACAATCAAGAATATTGCATGGGACTTAGCAATATTTTTGCACATCCAAGGATCAGAAAGATAGGAGGATCTCTGGGAACAAAAGGGAGGATCAACAGATCAAAGAAAATGATGGCTGCTTTGTAACCACAAAGGACACATACAAATTCCAAAAATTTGGAATTAGGGTTTGAGAGAGTTGGGATGATGCAGATGAGGGCTTGCCCACTGACAAATACATGAGCAAGGTTTTTGAAATATTGAAAATTACAAGAATTTTCAGAGTCATCTTAGCAAACTCAGGAGAAAATTTTGAAACATGAGTGCCAGGAAGGAATAACAGCACAAAAATTGATAACCCAATTTTGGGGCCGTTACAACCTTCTCCCGATATAACATGTCCAAGAAATCCAACTTCCTTCAACCAAAACTCACATTTGCTGAACTTGGCATACAACTGATGCTCCCTGAGTTTCTCAAGAACTAAGCGCAATTGCTCCTTGTGTTCCTCTTCATTCTTTGAGTATACTAAAATATCATCAATGAACACCACGACAAACTTATCCAAGAACTCCATGAACACCTTATTCATCATACTCATGAAATAGGCAAGGGTGTTAGTCAATCCAAATGACATAACCGTATGTCCATAAAGCCCATACCTTGTGGGAAACTTTGTCTTAGGTATATCCTTTTCTCGAATCTTCATCTGGTGGTAACTTGATCGCAAGTCGATCTTCGAAAACACTTTAGCTCCTTGCAGCTGGTCAAACAGATCATTGATCATTGGCAGTGGGTACTTGTTCTTGATTGTCACTTCATTCAACGCCCGATAATCGACAACCATTCTTAGAGATTTATCCTTCTTCTCAACAAATAGCACTGGGCTCCCCATGGTGATGAACTCCGTCGGATGTAACCTTTCTCCAATAACTCCTTAATCTATTTCTTGATCTCCTCCAGATCAATCGCGAGCATCCGGTATGGTCTCTTTGATATAGGCCCGATGCCTGGCAACAGCTCTATCAAAAACTCGATGTCTCGATCTGGCGGCATGCCTGGTAACTCCTCTGGAAATACATCTGGGTAATCCTTCACAACAGGCACTTCCTCCTGAACCACTTGTAACACCGACGATGCGGCTATATCTCCCACATGTCGGAGCACGACTTAGAGGCATAACTGCATTGTAGGCATGTCGCAAGAGGGGTAATCTTTACACATCCCATGTACTGAATAAGAAAGAGGTACAGAGTTGGCTTACAATCGCCACTTCACACAATACATAAATATAGCATTACATCATCCAGATACAATCAAGGTCCGACAACGGAACCAAAATAAAGACAACCCCAAATGCATAAGATCCCCGATCGCCCCAACTGGGCTCCACTACTGATCGTCTAGAAAGGAAACGTAGTAACGTCCCGAGTCCTCATCGAACTCCCACTTGAGTTCAGTTGCATCTCCTGGAATGGCATCATCGACACCTGCATCTGGTTTTGGAAGTAAACTATGAGTCACGGGGACTCAGCAATCTCACACCCTCGCGATCAAGACTATTTAAGCTTATGGATAGGTAAAAGGTATGTGAGGTGGAGCTGCAGCAAGCACTAGCATATATGGTGGCTAACATACGCAAAAGAGAGCGAGAAGAAAAGGCAAAGCACGTTCAAGAAACTATGATCAAGAAGTGATCCTAGAAATACTTACGTTCAAGCATAACCCGAGACCGTGTTCTCTTCCCGGACTCCGCCAAAAAGAGACCATCACGGCTACACACTCTGTTGATCCATTTTAATTAAGTTAAGTTTCAGGTTCTCTACAACCGGACAATAAAAAATTCCCATCTGCCCATAACCAAGGGCACGGCTTTTGAAAGTTCAAAACCCTTCAGGGGTGTCCCAACTTAGCCCATCACAAGCTCTCACGGTCAAAGAAGGATATTCCTTCTCCCAGGACGACCCGATCAGACTCGGAATCCCGGTCACAAGACATCTTGACAATTGTAAAACAAGACCAGCAAAGCCGCCCAAATGTGCCGACAAATCCCGATAGGAGCTGCACATATCTCGTTCTCAGGGCACACCGGATGAGCCAGATGTTGGGTTTGCATAGACCCGGGTTGCCCAGGGGGTGCCGGACATCGCTCAGGTTGGACCAACACTTAGAGAAGCACTGGCCGGGGGGGTTAAAATAAAGATGACCCTTGAGTCCGTGAAACCTAAGGGAAAAGGCTAGGTGGCAAATGGTAAAACCAAGGTTGGGCCTTGCTGGAGGAGTTTTATTCAAGGCAAACTATCAAGGGGTTCCCGTTATAACTCAACCGCGTAAGGAACGCAAAATCAAGGAACATAACACCGTTATGACGAAAACTAGGGCGGCAAGAGTGGAACAAAACACCAGGCATAAGGCCGAGCCTTCCACCCTTTACCAAGTATATAGGTGCATTTAAAGTAAACAAGATATAATAATGATATCCCAACAATAAACATGTTCCAACAAGGAACAAACTCCAATCTTCACCTGCAACTAGCAATGCTATAAGAGGGCTGAGGAAAACGGTAACATAGCCAAACAAGGTTTGCTAGGACAAGCAGGGTTAGAGGTTTGACATGGCAATATGGGAGGCATGGTAAAGCATGTGGTAGGTATTGCGGCATAGGCATAGCAATAGACCGAGCAACTAGCAAGCAAAGATAGAAGGGATTTCGAGGGTATGGTCATCTTTCTTGCAAAGTTCTCTGAGTTGACGTAAGCTTGATCCTCGTAAGCATACTCAATGGGTTCCTCGATCACGTACTCGTCTCCCGACTCTACCCAAATCAAGAACACAAGCAAAAGGAACCATGATCAACCACGGTGCAATGCGCAAGCAACATGATGCAAAACATGGCATGATATGCGGGATGTGATATGCAATGCATATGCATGCTCCGGAAGGAAACGATTGAACCAGGCCTCAACTTGGCAAACCAAGAGTGCTGCTGGAAAGATGAGTTGATTTCGGTCAAAATCGATATAAAGATCACAGGAATCGGATGCGCGGCTTGTGAATGGCAAGCAAAACAATAATGGCACTATTCTGCGATTAACAGCATGATGCCATCTGGAATGCATCAAGAAAATAAGCTACTACACTCTAACATAGCAACAAAGCACATGTCAGTGATCCACTCAAGATGCTTGACAAAAGATGAACAATGAGCTACGGCTAAATCACACAATAGCAGGTTCAAACAAGCATGGCAGAAGTGCAAAAGATATCAGGTTCTCATACTTAAGTGAAAATAACAACATGTCAGGATTTAACATCAGGAAGCAATGTTTAGAGCAAGATAACAACATGCTACATGAACATATCATGGCAAAGCAAGGCATGACATGAAACTACTCAAATCATATAACAAAAGTCCCTTACTGATCATAAGCCAAAAAGGATCAGAAGATATGATGGCACCCATGTAAACATAGAAAGGTTCGTTAACAGGTTCAGACTTAGTAGAAAACTGGACATGGCAAAAACAGAGATACGTAGGTATGTTTGCGAGCTCGATGCACTCACCACAAGGCATTGCATGACAAACTAAGCATACACCCAGCCAGAAGACATGTTCAAGTAGCTAACCATGGCAAGAACCAACTCATAGCATGCATGGATGAACTACAACAACCTCGGCAAAATTGATTAACACGTAAACAATCTGCCAGGAACATTTTATAGCAAAAGTAGAGCAAGATTGAGTCATGCTAGGGTACTCCATAATTGCAAACAAGGACATGGGTGGAGAGAACATAACAATATCTCAAAATCATTCTTACTAAACATGCTCAAAAGAGGCATGGAACACTCTGTAGCAACATGAATACATGGCATAAAAATAACATCAGGGAAATGACTTAGAAGAATTCTAAGTCCCTGAAATCAGCAACATCACGAGAGCTACTTTGCATGCTTGTGCTAGTCACCACATTGATCACAAAAATACATGGCATACACCCCTGTAAAGATGGCATGGCATAGCCCAAAACACATGTAGGGCTCAAGTTCATAGGAGGCACACATTAATCATGGCATGAAATGACAAAAGTTCATAATCTGTTAAGAAACAGAAACTAACATTACATAGAACTCTTGCAACAGCATTTAGGGCTTCAAGATGGACTCAAACAAGCATGGTGCAATGGAATGAAATGAAGAGCACATCCAGTCGAACAATTCGATATATCATACGTGCAAAACGGAGCTACGGATGATGAGATATGGCATGATGAAATGTGCTAGAAAATATATGCAGGAAAAGACTTAGAGGAAAACGAAAGTCAACCCTAGGATTTTACAGTAGCCAGATCTGGCCGGCACTCGAACCGAGGTAGGTCGGAGCTTCGCCGGAGAAGACGGGGTGGTTGACGGATCTTGCCGGATCCGAGTCGCCAGAGTTCGTCGCCGGAGCGCTCGTCACCGCGGAGGGAGCTGGTCCGGCAAAGGGGTGAGGAGGAGGCGGCTTGCGGGGTTGGAGGCCGGCGCGGCACATCGCGGCGGAGCTCGGCTCTGGCCGGCGAGTGACGGCGGCGGCCGACGCGAGTGGTGACGAAGGCGGCGGCGCACGGGAGGCGCAGTTGCCAGGCGGCGACGGGCGGCGACCCCGGGCCGGGAAGTTCCACTACAAAAAAAAGACACATCCGTGACATTTTGGGCCGAACGATTTTTTTTTCTGTCATACATATGACACTTCTATGACGATAATTCTGACAAAACCCGGTATCATCATAGATGTGGTGGGCTCCTACTTCTATCACAAAAAATCATGACAGAAAATGGGCTTTTTGTCCTGGGCGGGCCGGAGACGTAGCTGCATGACATTCTTTGGGCCATCCATGACGGAAAAAACCGTGGTAGAAGCGAGGGGGAGGAAAATGTCGGGGAGTTCCCGGTTCCGGTGGGAGGTCGGGGGCCGAGCGATGCGCGCTTCTCTCATACACATACGCGCGTGTGTGCGAGGCGTTGGCTCTAACTAAACCCGAGCGAGGCGTTGGGCTCTAACTGAACCCGAGCAATTGCACTGCAGGCTACACGTTACTGAACCCGAGCGATCGATCGATGGCTGTTAACTGAACCCGATCGAGCGATTCCTTCGCTACTTCTGCTAACTAAAGCCGATCGATGCTGCCTCTGGATGAACAGTGAGCGTTGCGGGGGGGGGGGGGTGTTGGATGAACAGTTCCCGGTTGGGGTGGATGAACAGGACCCCGTGGTGTTGCCTCTGGATGAATAGGACGCCGATCGATCGAGTCGGTTCGGACTGGATGAATAGGACCCCGTGGAGGGCTGGATGAACAGGACCACCCCGTGGAGGGCAGGATGAACAATAGACGGTGGAGGGCAGGATGAATAGTAGCCCATGGAGGGGTGGTTGAACAGGAGCCCGTGGAGAGGGCTGGTTGAACAGTAGCCGGTGGACTAGCGCGCGGTGGAGGCTGGATGAACAGGAGCCCGTGGATGAACAGTCGCAGGTGGAGGCTGGAGGAGGTCGATGGTGGATGAACAGTAGCTCGTGGAGGCTGGAGGGGGTCGACGGTGGAGATGAACAGTATCTCGTGGAGTCCCGTTTTGCGGTACGCCACACCCCTCCCGATGAATAGGACCCCCGTTTTGACTGTAGGAGGTCCGTTTCCTCCGTTTTGCGGTATGCCAGACCCCTCCCGATGAACAGGATCCCGTTTCGAACGTGGCCGGTCGAACACAAGGCCGTTTCCTCCATTCTGCGGTACGCCATGCCTCTTTACCATCGCCTGTTCCGTCCAAGCCCTCCCGATGAACGCGACGCATTCTGTTGCCTCCCCATGAACACGACGCATTCCGTTGCCTCTCCATGAACACGACGACGATGCTGTTTCTCCGTTCCGACCCAGCCATGTACACGAGCCCTGGCCTTAGGTATGCGTGAGTAGGCGTTCGAGACCCCGCCCGTATGTACACATACGTGGCCGTATTTTCTTTCTTGCACCCTGGCCGCTGTACGTACGTGTACATGCTACGTGCGCGCCTCTACATCCACCAGTATATATGTACGTACACGTTCGCGACCAGAATGACAACGCTACGTACGCTTTGACCAGGTGGGTCCCGACTGTCAGGCACTTCCTTGCGTGCGAAGATGTAGCTGGTGGGTCCCAGCAGTCAGGGGCAAACGTTTTTTTTTTGCGAAATACGATGGCCCGTCCGGTGGGTCCCCGCTATCAGGTGGAGGAATAATTATTTTGCACGTAATAAGGAGGCACTTCCTTGCTGTGGCCGTGGACCCAGCTGTCAGCCTCTCCACGTATAGTCTAGGTCAGATCGAAGCCGTTCCTTGACCATGTTGACCATGCCGCGCCGAGAGCACCAGGGTGGTGGACTATGGCGAGGCCTAGGAAGGGGACGACGCGGAGCCGGGGAAGACGCGGCAGTGGATGCCCACACGTAGAGGAGTACAAGGGTTCACTGGTTCGCTGTGGTGTGAGGCTGCCGTCGCCGCAGAATAACAGGGGGTGTGGGTGAGTAGAGGGATGGCCTGGCCAGCGGTGGGAGTAGTAGGGGGTGGTGAGGCCTCCACCGCATCGCAGCCGGCAATGGGAGGCAGGAGCACGAGGCACGACCGGCGCTGGTTTGGGCGGTTGGAACAAGAAGACCAGAGGTTGATGAAGCACTACGGCCGTTGGATGGAGATCCTACGGTCACTGGAGCTAGAATCGTGCATATTGACTAAGTTGACAAAGCTCTCCGTCCCCGTCAACTTAGTAGGCCCACAAGTCAGCCTCCCACCAAGGTGGGTCCCAGCAAGCATGGGGTATTCAATTTTTTGTCCGTAATAAGGAGGCACTTCCGGTGTGTCCGAGCTGACAACAGGGGGAACATTTTTTTCGCGAAATGCGGTGGCCCGTCGGGTGAGTCCCAGCAGTCAGGGGCAAACGTTTTTTAGCGATATTCTGGTGGGTCCCTGCTGTCAGGTGGAGGAATAATTATTTTCCGCATAATAAGGAGGCACTTCCTTGCGGCTGCCGTGGACCCAGCTATCAGCCTCTCCACGTACAGTATTCTTCCGATGTAATTTGGTCGTTGACCACATTGACCACGCCGCGCCGACAGCACCACGGTGGTGGACGGCGGCGAGGCCTAGGAAGGAGACGACGCGGAGCCGGGGAAGACGTGGCAGTGGATGCCCACGCGGAGAGGAGTACGACGGTTCACTGGTTCGGCTGCGCTGTCGTTGCCGCAGAATAATAGGGGGTGTGGGTGAGTGGAGTGGAGGGATGGCCTGGCCAGCGGTGGGAGTAGTATGCGGGCGGTGAGGATTCCGCGGCAGCACAGCCGGCCACGGGAGGCAGGAGCAGGCGGCACGACCGGCGCTGCTTTGGGCGGCTGGAGCAAGAAGACCAGAGGTTGAAGAAGCACTACGGTCGTTGGATGGACATCGTATGGTCAGTCGAGCTAGAATCGTGCATATTGACTAAGTTGACAAAGCCCTTCGTCCCCGTCAACTTAGTAGGCCCACTATACTGGGTCCCAGCTAGCAGGGGGAGTATTCATTTTTTGTGCGTAATAAGGAGGCACTTCCTTGCGTGCGAAGATATAGCTGGTGGGTCCGAGCGGTCAGCGGCGGTAACGTTTTTTTCATGAAATACAGATGCTGTTTCGGTGCGTCCCAGATGTCCGGTGGAGGAAATCATTATTTTGCGCATAATAAGGAGGCATTTCCTTGCGTGCCGCCATGGACCCAGCTGTCAGCCTCTCCACGTACAGTCCACTTCAGATGCATGTCGGTCATTGACCACGCTGACCACGCCACGCCGAGAGCACCAGGGCGGTGTATGACAGTGAGGCCTAGGAAGGGAACAACACGGAGGCAGGGAAGACTCGGCCGTTGTTTTTGTTTCCTATGCGGAGGGGAGTACGACTGTACGAGGGTTTACTGGTTCGTCTGCCGTCGCCAGAGAATAACATCAGGTGCGGGTGAGTAGAGGGATGGCTAGGCCAGCGATGGGAGTACGATGGGGCGGTGAGGCCTGCGCGGCAGCACAGCCGGCCGCGAGGAGGATGGCGCAGGCAGTCCCGCCGGCGCTTGTTTGAGCGGCTGGAGCAGGAAGAGCAGAGATTGAAGAAGCATGACGGTCGTTGGATGGACATCGAACGGTATACCGGCCATCTATGGAAAGCCTCAAATCTATGGAAATAGCATACAACCCATCTATCATTATTTCAAATAATTTACAGCCCATTTGCTAATTCTTACGGGTTTTTTTGGAGCCCATATTCTTTATGTTAGCATTACAGCCCATATTGTGGCTACGGTTAAAAAATTATACGAAATTTTGCATATGTCGGTGCGGTCTGAACTGTTTTTAATCACAAAATTTCGAGTCACATTCAGACTGATTTTAAAAATAAATGTATATCAATATAAAATCCAATATATTTTCCACGCATAAAAATCAATGCAATTTAAAATCTCGAAATGAAAAAAAAGATATTTGGAAATAATTGTCGGATTGATGTGTTTTAAAAATGTACAACCCATTTCTCATTACTGATAGGCCAGTTTCTCGGCCAGCCGAATGAAGCTCTCCTTGTCTTGAAAGATTTGTAGCCCAACAGGCCCGATAAAGCGACTTACTTGACAAATCACAAAAGAACTGGGCTAGCCATTTTCAGAAAGAAAAAAAACTACTGGGCTTGTCTGTGGTAAACATAAAAGAAAAGGCTATCTAGACAGGCTAGAGTGTCCCGCACAGCCCAGTTGACACCCTGTTTCCGTCTCAAAAACAAATTACATAAATGCCACTCCAATTATGGTGATTCATAAAAATGCCACTGCAATTTCCAAACTTTGAAAAATGCCACTGCAATTTTTGCAAACATTGAAAAACGCCACTGCAGTTTGAAAACTTTGAAAAACGCCACTCTAGACTTTGAAAAATGCCACTAGAAATGGCATGAAATGGCATTTTTCAATGTTTGGAAACTGCAGTGGCATTTCTCGGATACACCAGATTTGGAGTGGCATTTATCAAATTAACCCAAAACAAAAATAACTGGGCTAGCTGCTGGGTCCCTGGTGTCAGCCGCTCGTTGTGCAATTCTCTTGTTTATTGACTATGTTGACAATGGCATGGGACCCAGATGTTAGAAATCCACTAGGAGGAGCCATTTTTTTATTGGCTTGAAATAAGGAGGCACTTGCTTGCATACTGCCATGACCTTGGCGGGTCCCTGCTGTCATCCTCTCCACATACAATCATCTCCTGATTGTGTACGCATCAACTTGCTAGGCCCACAAGTCAGCCTCTAAACCGTGGAGGACAAATACAACCCATTAAAAAAATAACAGCCCATTCCATACGTTCAAACGGAAAGTTCAACATTCAGAGCAAAGTAACAGGTTTGATCCACATATAGAGTACTGAACTTCCACGTTGACCACCATCATAGCCAAGTTAACTATCTACTCCCACTAACACTCTAGTAGCGTACAAGTACTAACTTACTCTTAGCTAACTAGACGATGCCGGCCGCCATCTGCTATCCATGCTAAATGCCGGCACTGGCGTCCTCCGCCTCGCCTCGGACTTGCCAGAGGTGCGATAGGGCGCGTTGCTCGTGCGCGTTGGCCCTTTCCATGCCGGCGTGGTCCACTGAAGCTTCGGCTTCCAAGCGGGAAACCCACTTGACGAGCTGGTAGTAAAAATTGGCGTCGCGAACGCGTGCATTCCCGACAGCCTCCAGGGCTATTTGTCGGGCGCCGGCCTCCACGTAGTCGGCCCAGTTGCTCCATGTCCCGCTGGCGGCGCAAATCAGCGATACGCTGCTCCTCTGCCAGGCGGTCGCGCTCCAACAACTCCTCGATCTCCGCAATGCCATCTAAAGACAGATAGAATGCCTCCTCCCTCTGTCTGCCTTCCGGTGAAAACCCTAACACTAGTTCCGGCGGTGACCGCCTCTGGCGCGCCTACCGCGGACGGGCGGGGGCATGGCAGACGTGGCGAGTGACGTCGGGCCGGTGGGGGCTTATGAGGATATGGCGAGTTGGGTCACGGTGGCACCTGAGAAGGCCAGGAAACAGTACTTATAGGCGGAAGGTAGTGCGATGGTCATCGGAATTCAATGCATAATGGCTTAGCGCGCCAGCTTGCCGTGGAAAACTAGAGAAACTAAAATTATGAGTGTGCCATCCCGTCCCGTCTAGGTCGCACGCCGGCATGGCGGTCAAACGAGTGCACTCGAATCATCTCCCTCCTTGTCAATAATGATTCCACAGATTTAAAGCGTATCTTTTTTCGTATCAGTTAGCTGCCTTACTTACGGCCGGCTGCATGCAGGCACTCAGAATCGCTCGCAGGCAGTACGCGAGGCAGCATGCAACGAGTCGCAACCAAGGGCACGCATGCAGCCACTTAAATCGCTAGAATTAATTAGGCTTAAACTTCTGCATGCCGTTAATTATTGCCATGCCTTGGTCTTGCTGCTTTGCTCACGGGACTAATAAATCCCGGACGGAGGGAGTACCTTGGTTGGTGAGAGGTTTGAATTAAGCCCTGCAAACCAGAAAGGAGGTAATAGTACGTGCGTGATCCGCTATTTATTCGTGTAGGATCGAGTAGGTCGTTTCTTGAATTGAGCCCTGCAAACTGGAAAGGAGGTAGTATGTGCGTGATCCGCTATTTATCCGTGTAGGATCGATAGTGTAGCTTGTCAGTTTCTTCAGAGGTAGGCATTTTTATCCGTGTAGGACCGATAGTGTAGCCTGTTAGTTTCTTCAGAGGTAGGTATTTTTATTCCAAAAACTGCCACTTCGCATCTTCCGTCGCAAATAAAACTGCCAGGAGCGCATTTGTAGGCTAGCTAGTGATCGATCAGTAACTTCTAAACACTGAGCGAACAGAAATAAGTAACTGTTAATGCATCTCAATGATTTTCATATCATATACAAATATGTAGCTCCAAAAGCAAAGATCAGCCACTTCGGATCTTGCATCGCAACTAAAACTAACTAGTACGATACCCATACATAAGATCAACATGTTAATGCATCCCAATGATTCACAGATCATATACAAATATGTAGCTCCAAAAGCAAAGATCTAGAAAAAACATTTGTTCTTCCTACTAACATGGATGCTTCTCTTGGCCAACATTCAGTACATACTGAAAGACAAATTTGTTTGTGAAGTCTACAATTCCTCTTGCAAACGTAAGTGGTTTCACCAACAGCTGGAACCATGAGAATGAACCACACATGATGGAGGAACATCCACTGCAATATGATTTGGTCTTCTCTCGATCACACGGCGAGACTATTTTCGGAATACAAACTTTAACTTAGGCAAAATGATGCCCATTGTATAATCAGACCAAAGCAATGAAGCACCTAGTGTTGGCCAATAAATACTACAGTACTACTTTTCAGCAGTCCATGAAGTGACTATCCAATCTTTCTGTGTCTATTTTCAAATGGCACTACATGCAGTGACTATACTATTCTCTTGTGCAGTTCAACCAAAATTGTGGGCACTTTGTTTGTTTGCCAAATAGCAACGGGCAGACATCCCTGCCTGCACAAATATCAAGCAGCTAGTAAACATATAGCACACCTTGTAATTTTGGTTTAAACATGTCTCTTCCAATTAGCATCTGTCATGTTCTGCACTGGACAATCTGATATAGTTATGTTTTGCCCTGGAAAATTTCATACTGAATTGATTTGCTGGTTCAGAGCAGAAATATAGAGCCTATTCTTCATCAGACCAAGGATATCCATGTTCACAGTGATGGAAGAGGTGAAATCGATACGACCGAAATTGAGCATCCAATCATTGAATCATGTCCTGCACCTCCAATGTAGGTCCACCCTGCCAATAAATTCACATGCAAACCACTAGTATTACTATCTAATGACAGTACAAAAAGAGTAGCAAGATAGTAGCAAACCATGTACCTTCGTAATGAACAGCTCATAGTGCCATGAATTGGATATAAAGGTTTGGAAAAAAAAATGCTCCTAATGTTGAACCAGTTGAACTTTTTGTGCAGTTCCACTAAAATCAAGCATCCCTGTTTGCATAGATATTGAAAGTGTGATTACTCTAAAAGTGGCACTAGTTGAAGCATAGACTCACAAATATAAGCATTCCAATTTCTTAATGGGAAAAGGTAGCAAGACTGTTTCTAACCACCTGTTTGAAGGAATAAATAAAGCAACAACGGCTGATGTCAGGAAGGCATAGATAGTTTTTTCTGGAAAAGTGAGCCATTCCTCACCTTTCCTCTTCTTTTAAGCAAATTTTGTGCAGTTCTACTAAAATAAAATGCCATCACCGCCTTGACAATTCAGTGACACTGTACAAAAGGAAATGACTTAACATTACATCATGATGTCAGGTATGTAGTCGACAGTCATTAGAGACAAACATACAGACCTCCTCAAGAGAACATCCGGAGGAGGTGCCCACTCTTGACCTTTCCTCTTGTCTTCATAAATGTCTGTGCAGTTTATCCAAAATAAAATGACATCAGCGCCTTGGCATTTTGGTGACACTTTACAAAAAAATTAAATTATCTCATGAAAGTGAGGTATGTAATCTATAAGCATTAACAGTGCAATAATCTGAAGGTAGTAACCAGTTTCATCATTGGTATACCGGCTGTGCAACAGCATTAGAATGCCTTAGCTGAAAAATCTTTAATACATCCACAATCAACAGCTAACCCTGAAATAATCCAGTGACATTAAATGGCATTGCTTAAATTTATGGTGGCATTATACTGAGAGTTGCATTAGCTAAATGTGGCATCACTTTAGCAATAGCATTGCTTGACTTGACTGTTGGCGTTATGCTAACAGAAAAAAAAGTGGCAATAAGAGCATGGGAGGCCTATTCGGACAGTCGGCGCACCAGTACAATGTACCTCCACGGACGCAGAGTGGTGAGGGAGGTATGGTTTCCCAGAGCAACAAATATCCAGGCAGCATATGTGGATTACGTCCCATTGTTGTTCTCTTTAGCCACCTTTTTCCTATGCGAGGACAACCAACCGATCGACCTGGTCATTCTCTATTGCGTTGTCATGCCTTTCTACCCTTCTTCAACCAAGAGACATGAGACTCGTTCCTTAGCTACTGATTTTCCCCTTTTCAACCTAGATGTGGGTTCGATGCCTACTCTATTGGACAGTACAGTCTCCCTTCCTTTCCTTTTTCAACCCAGACGTGGATTAGTCTGCATGAAGTAGGGTTTCCTTTAATAGTGCAAATTATGGTTTTCGTCTGTGTGGCCCGCAGAGCAGAGGATAGCAATTGGGAAGATGGTGGAGTGGAGAAAGATCCACATGCAACGATGTGGCAGATGGGGCAATAGAACAAGGTTATGGTTCGAAAAGATGTAGCATACCTGTGGGTCGGCGGGAAGTGGTCGTCGTCCGCACACACTACGGCAACAAGCTTGGGGACGGAGGCCATCCCGCGCGGGCGCTAGGTCTGAGAGGACGGCCTTGTCGTCAGTGTGTGACCTCGCTCGCCGACGACGAGTGCGTCAACGCTGCATGTCCTTCTCTTCCCCGGCGGATCTGTGACCACCGGTGAGGAGGGAGAGAGGGGCCGTGTTTTTTAGATCTGGAGAGAGGGTGGTAGTGTGAGAAGCAAGTGGGCAGCCCTTAGCAAGAAAGCGCTCAAGCTCCAGCCTATATATCTTTTTTATACTACTAGTACTGGAGGTGGAGTAGTGGTAGAGTAGTTTATATTTTCTCAGCGTACAGTACGAGTTAGTCATGATTCAAAAGTGATCGGCATGCCATTAAAAAAATAAAGGTCGATAACTAATGCGGCACCTCAGGCCAACGCGGCCAGATCGCATTTTACACGAGAAATTACACACCATGTTTCGTTGACATGTGGTCCCGTTCCAACATATCAGTGAGACGACGGTGAGTAGTAGGAGTATTTCCGAACGGATGTGTAGGCTAGGGCGCCTCTTCGTGAACCGGGGCAAACTCGCAACCGTCCACCAACGCTTCGCCTTTCCCTCTCGATTTGGAACTGCTGTCGCATGCTCTTCCTCTCCCTCCTCCATTTTCCTTCAGCCCTTCACCCTTTCTTCTGCCATTGTTCGATCATCTTCTCCATGGAGGGAACAGGCCGGAAACAACCCCGTTATTCTTGGCCCGATCTAAAAGATGACGTGGTGGAGGAACTCATTCATCGGTGCGACGTCATCACCTCGGCTAGCATGGCAGGTTCGTTCAAGCCCATTCTCGACTCAACTAATAACATCATTACAAAGAACCCAAGAGTCAAGGAGCGGTTTGATCTCCCCTATCTTCTTCGCCATGACCCTGATGACTGGCGTCGGCACGACGGAGGCCTCGCCCTATGCCAGTTGATGCCGCTTGATAATGATACGTATGATGTTAAGATGCCATCGCTTGAGGGCAAGGCTTGGGCGGGTGCAAATGGAGATTGGGTTGTTTACATTGGGTCCAACTTCGAGTGGGAACTTGTGAATGTGTACACTCATGACCGGGTTCCACTTCCAAAAATCTCAGCAGACTGCCCAGAGGTTGAGCACACCTGTATTGTACGCACGTTCAAATACGATCATGGTGACTATCTTCTACGGAAGATAGCAATTTGTCGAGTTCCCATCCGCTCTTGGAATTACAACAACTATCAAGTTGTTGCTATCTTCGACAAGCTTGTTGCCGTCCTTCGTGGTTCGACTCGATGGATATTGCTCAAAAATCAGTTTATGTACATGGATGAGTACTGTGATGCACTTCAATACGAGGGCCTTGTGTTTGCTGCCACCGCTCGTGGCACTATTTTTGCATGGGATCCTCGTAGTTTCGGTACGTTTGCCTTACATCATAATTATAATTGTTTCATCCACATGCATGCGAGTTAGCAAGTTTCCCTTTACTAATTAACCTTCTTCTTGTGTTTCCAAGGTCCTGTGAACATCCCACCACATATACTTGAAAAATTTTATAACCAAGGGGGAGGTGACGATGGTGATGATCACGAGCATGAGGACAAGCAGAACCCATATACTCAGTGGCGCCTGGCAACTAATTCTGATGGATCACCTCTTCATGTGTGTATACAGCCAACTGATGATGTTACTACTAAGGAAGCAGGTGTAGTCTCCCATGGTCGCACTCTTTGGACCTATTCCAACACCCGTTGCATGGTATTCGGGATGGATACTAGTGTGCTAGCGCCAACTCCTTCTCCCTGGTACAGAATTGATAGTCTTGGAGAAAACTCGCTTTTCCTTGGACAAAACTGTCCGATGATGGTGAAAGGCGATCCAACTGCTGTTGACACAACGTTAACAGTACCATTTATGAGAAGCAACTGTGTCTATACCTCGGATATTTGGGTGGTTCCCTACCCTGGTACTGATATAGTAGGTCGCTTCAGCCTGGATGATCAGCCCTGCGTTGGTTTCCAAATCGACAATCGATGGCTCGTCCCAGAGAATCACTCGTGGTTCAAAGCAAGTGTTTCCAACGCCGAGGAATGGTTGAGTTGAAGTTCATTTCATTGCTTGTTATTTGTTGTGTGGTGAAAACTTTAGTATTTATAATGTATCCTTGTTGTTGATGTGGGTTGATGACCTGTTGTATGTAATAAAATGATATGCCTGTGATAAACTTACTAAATTTATGAATGGCTTTCGAGTCGCTTCTCTGAGTGAGTGGTGCAACGAGGCAAAAAAATATTTTCCGAATACATAATTGTACGTGCATTGCAACAGGTTATCGGATGAGGCCAATCAACAATAGTAATACACTATTTGTACTAGCTGCAGATGCTTCGCGCGTCGGGCGGGTGTTTTTACTATAGCCATATGTTAATGTGTTCGCTGTACGTAACCAACACCTTGAATCCTCGATACTAGTACTATATAGTAGGAGTAAGTAGTAGGAGTAGTAGGGTGGCATGGGCCAGAACAAGCATTCACGTCTAGGAGTACGACACACGCCACAACCACGACATCCATCTGACACCATATTATTTCTTGGAGTCCGTGCTAGAGCAATCTCTTCAATCTCGTTGTTTCTCTAACTTCATCCATCACGCGGCGGGCGAGGTGGGGGTTTGCCGATAGTCGGTTTCCTTAACTGCGGTCCCACTTGTAAGGCCAACTCCAACGCACGACCCCAAACGCACCTCCGTTTTGCACGAACTCCAATGATAATTTTGACTAGAAAAGCAAGACCAAAGAAAACAAGAACCACAAGAATACATTTTACTACTCCTGTAAGTTGGATTAGTGCCTTCTCGATGCATTCATTATTGATCTGCGGAGGCTCGATCTTGCGTCTGTGCTAGCTAAAAGTGATAGAACATCTACTAAATTGCGCTCTATCAATATATGGATGTACTCTTCTTCCCAATACAAAAACTTGCATCCATTCTACTCCCTCCATTGCACAATACATGCCTTCTATTTGTCAAAATATATATGTATCTAGACATATAGGTGCATCCATTTTTGGACAAATGGAAGTCAAGTATGTTGGAACGGAGGGAGTACACAATAATTTTTTTAAGTTAGCACAACTAGTCTAATCCGAGAGCAGAACCGAACATTTGGTCGGGTTCTTCCTCCTTTTGCCAACACGTGGGACATCCAGCATCCAGGTCATGTCATGAAAGAAAATAGAGTGGTAGTTGAAGCCACGAGGTGTGCATCTTGGGTTAAACTGTAAATAGAATCTTACTACTCTTGAGTAACTCGAAAAGCGGCCACCAAAGAACTTTATTGGATTTATTTTTCATCACCAGCACGTCGAGGTGAAAGATGTGCAGGTTCAGTGGGTCCTCTTGCGTTTTCACTGACATGTGGGGCCGCATGTGAGAAAACAGACGATGGGCTGGCTGGCTGAGAAGAGAGATAGAGGAAGGCTAAGCACGGACTGCAGGAAATTTGTTCTATGTACCTCGATATAGGCTTGACATAGTGGGGTGGCATGGGCCACAACTAGCATTCACGTCTAGCAGTACAGCACACGCCACCCACACGAGTCCCATCCGACACCAATTTTCTTGGAATCCGTGCTACAGCTATCTCTTCTCCCTCCTGTTTTCTTAGCCATCGTGTGGTGGGCGGGGTGGGGGTTTGTTGGTAGTCGGTTTGCACAACTGCGATCCCACTTGTAAGTGAAAATGCAACACCGCACGCATTCCCGCTTGAGCGGCGTGCCGGACCAACCGTGTGGGGGTGTGACGCGAACACGGCAGGCTTTTCCTTTTGAACTCGTAACTTGTAAAATTTGGTTCTGCTCCATGGCGCGACCGATAGATAGAAAATAACGATTTTGCCTAGAGTAATGAGAAGTTTGGTTATGGCGCCGTTCATGCATGGAGTACGTACGAAAATTATGAAGTTGATGCGAAAGGTAAGATAATTACTGTAGTATCATATACTACTACATGGATTTCGCGGAAAGATAAAAATACATACAGATCCATCAACGTTCAACGACATCCTCACGCCCTAGTGCGCCGGGTCACCAACCGATGTGTGAGGAGCCGCGGAGTTGGCGGCAAGCTCAATGAGCTTCTGAACAGTGCCGTCCAAGGTTGCCCTGCGCTCCAAGAAGGCCAGTGTCCTATCGTCCTCCTCTTGCATGTAGTAGTCCTTGTGGACGATTTGCGCATAGATGTGGGTGATTATGTCGATGGTGTCTTGCTGCGCCAGGCGCTGCGCAGCGAGCGCGACCTCAAGGTGGACATTCTCTGGCGCGACGGCGGGTAGTCGCAGGGCCACCAATGCATCGAAGAGGTTGTTACCATAGTGGCCGTTGAGGGTGGCGGGCTTCGCAGAGCCTGGGCGCGTCGGTTGGAGGCTTACGTCAAAGTCGTCCGCAAGCTTCTTGACGACGGTGAACTTGTTGAGGAAACCGACAAGGACCTCGTCGAACAAGGAGACGAAGCTGTTGTCCAAGCGGCCCCTCGCCCTGGCGGCCTCAAGCAATACTACCTGGAGACGTTCCTCGGTGACGGGCCGCAGGCCGGCGTCGTGGAGCATCTGGCATAGCCGGCTGATGCTCGCACTCATCACCTCCATGGGTCTAGCGTAGCTTCTAGTCAACTGATCTTGCGATTCGAGTGATCACTCAGCCCATGGTTAGCGTGCGTAGGTGCGTAGGATTTCGTACTATTTCTCGGCCCTCTACTGCACCTACCTTTGGCTATATGATAGGTGGGCCAGCCACCCCCTGGGGCCACGTGTCATTCTAC
This sequence comes from Triticum urartu, assembly GCF_003073215.2. Lineage (NCBI taxonomy): Eukaryota > Viridiplantae > Streptophyta > Magnoliopsida > Poales > Poaceae > Triticum > Triticum urartu. The sequence continues at coordinate 447,816,313 of NC_053023.1, read as the reverse complement.
CAAAGGCAGTTGTCATAAGTCAATGAAGCTACGTCCCCCTCCATGCCGGTGCAGTATAGTCATCTCACCGGACCTCTAGTTGGGGCCAAACGAGAGAAGTTTGATGTTTACTGGTTTATTGGTCCCCTTTGCATTTTGCGCCAAGTTTTGACATTTGATTTAACTAATAAAATGTTAATGCATGTAAACAAAAATGTTGTGTAAGTCACCTTACGAAAACCAAATAATCCCAAAATACTTAGGAACGGTGCATTAACTCCCTCCTTGTTTCTTATTTCGTGACATATCAACCAATGAGAGATGTGGGTCGTGCATCCTTTCAATGACTTGAGACTACCAAACATGACATGCAGTGTTTAGTTCATTGCATGTAATCCTATTAGTACTCTAGTTAGGAGTAGAAAAAAAACATTAAGTTCTCTTGCCGATAGGAATAAAACACCATGTATTTATTTACAGAGGGAGTAGTACATTTTTGGTGACATGCATTACTAGATATTGCTAGTCAAATACTAAAATCCAGATGGACGTGGTAGTACTCCTAAATCTAGACGGTGGTGCTACTAGTACTAGTAGTAGTACTACCAATGTAGTAGTAGGAGTACTAGCACTGTACTACCCGTTGGTCAAATTATTACGTGCTGCTCCTCACAGTGAAGTGACAAGACCCTCGACGGAAGATGACACCTGAGTATAGGTGCCATGTTCGGCATACCATAGTCAGCCTCACCGTCTGCAGACATTACCATCATGGCTGTAGAGCTAGCCTGCTTACAACTAGCCCTGTTCGACATAATTTCCCGTGCGTAGATGCCCGTGCATTGCATGGAACAACAAGATTGGGGGTGGACGGCTTCGACAGCGGCCATCATGCCAGATTTTTCCACGGCCTTCTACTCCTAGATGTGGTGGGGAGGAGATGAGGCTGATTGTGAGAGACAAGGAGTTGTTTGTAAATAGGGAACAAGTGCGGGAATCTTTTTGCAAAAATGGAGAAGCTTGGTTTGTATGCGTCAGATCTAGATCCGACGGCTATTGGTGAAAGATGGGAGGCACAACATCATCACCAACTCAGGACCTGTTTGATTCGCAGGATTTTGAAAACGCAGGAATAGGACACGGCAATATTACAAGTTTCAAACTGATATTAGAAATGTTAGGAGTAATGCTGCACCTACGAAGAGGGAATTACTAGGAAGTTTACGTAAGAACTTTCGTTACTTTAAGTGGATGCAGCATTATCGTACAAACTAAAATCCACCGCCCTGACAAGTCACTAATGGGCAAATAAGTTTTCGAGTCTCTGGCCACTTGATGTTTCAAAAACAAATTCAGCTTCTGCAGAGACTTTGTCATTTAGGCTTAGACGCTTGCAGTGATCAGCACGCCATTCATTGTTGCGCCAGAGAACGCAAACCTCATTACCTTGAGCACACTTGCCTCCAGAACAAAGAACCTAGCCAATTTAATCTGAGATGTGCTGCCTCGATAGTCGATCAAATCAATTTCTGTAAGATGGAGATCAAGGCATTCGATGAGATTGTTATAGTGCAGCACATTTTTCACTTTCGGGTCTTTTTTTATCTGCAAAAGAAGAGAACATATTAGAGCAGCTGGCTGCATAAGATTGCCGTGTCATCAAGAGGTACCAATATCATTGGCTCATACGATAGGGTTGGCTGGCTAGTGATATTTTTTCACACTCTCTCTCTCTCTCTCTCTCTCTCTCTTTCTGTTTCCTCTCATTTAACTAGGAGCACGTGAAGAGCTTGGGCATTTTTTGCCTTCCACTATGTGGCCGATGCCATATTTCGCAAAAGTATGCCACATAACACGCATCGATGTCAAATCAAAAGATTTTGGCACCGCTCTCGCGAAGTGAGAGAGTTGGCACCGCTATGCACACAGACCCACATGTATAAACAAATCAATCAAACCAACTACACCAGCCTCTCACTCTCCCAAACAAGTGTTTTTTATTGCCTCAGTCCTCTCTCTCCCTCCCTCCCACGCAGTGTTTTTTCATTGCGTGAGTTAATTTGGCATCGGAGCAAAGTAGGTGATCCAGATTGGGACACCAGGTGAGCAATGGAGGGGCATCGATGCCAGATGCATCACAAGTGAATTTGGCACATGTTTTGGCCTACATAGCCCACTTTTGTAATACTACCTCGTATTTACTATAAAATTTTGACCATAGATTTACCTAAGAAAATGCTAATGCATGTCACTAAAAATTACACCATTTGAAATTATGTTCAAATACGAATCCAACGATATAGTTCTTAGTGACATGCATTAACATTTTGTCAGTTAAATCTATGGTCAAATTTTGATACTACAAAATTGGAAGAGTAAACCAGGACGGAGGTAGTACTTGCTCTTAGGGTAACCATAGAGTTACTTGAGTAGTATAAGTTACTTTCCACTATGACTAGCCTAGGCTACTATATTAGTACAGCATAAAAACGATGCAGGTGATCACGTGAGAAAAAATACTAAAAACATTTCTTTCGGTGCAGTGCGTAGATGCAGTTTTGAACACTACACTTGTCATCGTAATTTGGTTTCAACTTACTAGCGTGCGGGGTGCTACCCCGAGTGGTTTCAACTTTGTTTACTTCACCGCGTGTCAGATGGGCCTCTAGTTTACTTATTTTCACCCACTGCCACATGGGCCAGCACACGAAGATACAGAACAAGAGCTGACAAGGTAGCATGTGGATTGGTTGACCGGTTAACTAAACAATATACGGAGCTATACGCTGACACAGTGAGCATATAATCCGTCGGTATAGAGAGTTCGAGTGAGAGGGGAGGCCCGTGAGAGATAGCAGAGAGAGAGAGAGAGCGAGAGAGAGCTACTCCCTCCATTCCATAATGTAGTTCCAACATTTTTTAAGTCAAACTTTTGAAACTTTGACCAAGTTTATAAAGAAATTACTTATATCTACAATACCAAAGAGAAATGATAGTATGAAGTAAGTACATGTTATGATGAATCTAATGATCGTTCCAGATGTAAATGTTTTTCTCCACATATACCTGGTCAAACGTTTCTGAGGTTTGAATTTTCAAAAAATTCACAGAAATATTTTACATCTCATGTCCACACCAGGCAGTATCGGCCATCAAGGCATGAGGGTCAGGTCACGAACCAAACTGACCAATAAAGTTTGAGAGAGATTGAGGAGCCCCGATAAGGCTGAGTGGTGCGTCAGATAGCTAAGAGGGGGAAAGAGATATTCCATCCGCTCGATAATGCAGTGCATGTAAATTTTTTAGAAGTCAAACATTGGAAACTTTGATCAGGTTTACGCAAATGTTATTTATATCTACAATACCAAAGATACATCATACAAAACTACATCTCATGGTGAATCTAATGGTATATGTTTGCCGTACTAGATGTAATTCTTTTTCTCCACGTACATGGTCAAACTTTGTGATGTTTGACTATTCAATAAATCTATATGCTATGGACCGAGGAGAGTGCCTCAGTCGAGACAGATCAAGTGCGTGTGAAGGAGAATGAGTAAGTGTGAAAAAAGAGTATGTGTGTGAAAGAGAAAGTGACAAGAAACGATAAATTAGAGAGTGTGTGTGTGTGTGTTTGTTTCTTATGCGAACATATCACGCATGCATCTCCGAGATGGAAAAGCGAGGCGAGGAGATACACGAAGATAGCTAGTATGTGATTGTTTGCAACGGAGAGAGACACCCCTGTAGCACATGTCCAATAGAGGTGTGGCCAAGAGGGAACAAAGGTCGAGAGGGACACATGGATGGCATGGACACATGGGGAGGGAGAGAGGGTGTGTTTGTGATAGAGAGATCCCGTCGAGATCGTGAGGGGACTATATGGGTGGGAGATCGAGGGAGTGCGTGCGCGATAGAAAGATGCCACGAGAGAAATCGAGATAGACCATGCACATGTTTGTGATGGAGACTAAGATTAGCTAGTCATATACATATAGGGGGGACTGCGTGTGCCTACAATTGAGTGAGAGACCATCATACTTGGCTAGCTGGGCATGAGATTGTGTGTGTGCGCACATGTGAGATGGAGAGAGAACGAGGGGGAGAGATAGAGTTTTAGATGGGCCTATCGAGCGCGAGTGAGATATGCATGTGTATGTGTGACCCAGGTGGATGGAGTTTGAGAGAGGGGGGGAAGAGCTCCGAGACGACATAGTGGTGCGTGAGAGAGTTACAGGCAAAGAGCCAAGGAATCTGTGTGCGTACGATGAGTGCACCCAAGATATCTGGCTTGGACTAGCTAGATTATCATACATAGTGTGCTTGAGAGACCTATAGATGGTGTATATATGCATGCGAACTAGAAAGACCCCCCCCCCACACACACACAAAGAGAGAGAGAGAGATGGAGAGAAAGGGAGAGGGACGAACAAGGTTTTTGTGTCGGATGCGTGCGACAGAATTGAAGATTGTCTGCAAGAGAGAGAGAGAGAGAGAGAACAGGAGTCCGGGAGAGGGGGGAGGTCGCGTTTTATGCATCAAAGACTGATATAAACCATGTTTTGATATAAACTTGCATTCAAGTATTTAAATTGGAGAACATGTTATCTGCAATCCACACATGAACGGATATATGCGTATATCAAACAAGTTCATTAATTTGACTTTCAACATGTTCATGGAGTACTATAATACTGTACAACATACTACTCGATTGAGGTGTTCAATTTTGGATTTAGTTCACTATTTTAACTTACTGAACGAGCTATTTCATTGAATCGAGATATTTCATTTTGGGCTTGATTCGCGTTTTTGAGTGGGTCAACTATTTGTCATATAGTAAATCGCTAGCAACGAGCATGTAAAAACACGTTACTCCCGAGCATCATTTCTCCATCTAAAAAATAAGTGCAAGCTAATATTTCAAAATTTGATCCGAATCGACTTGGTAAGGTAGACGTGGATGCTCGTTCTCCCAAAATTTGAACGAACCGTTAAACATCCTCTCTGCTCGGTGGAATTCGCCCGGGCAAATAAATGGGAGACGTGAAATTACCATCCTATGTGGGACACGCATCAATTGGCCCGTTGTACATCGACGGTAGGTTCGTAACTTCATCCAGGCGCGCCTTCTCCTCGGCCGAAATGACAGGTGCCAAATAATTCATAAACCATGGTCGGCAAAACATGCTCTCCTCGCCCGAAATAGCTCGCGCCCACTACTTCAAAACACGCTCTCCTCACCCGAAATCGCTCGCGCCCACTATAGTTCGAAACACGCCCTCCTCGCCCGAAATTGCTCCCGCCCAGAGAAGCAAAGTTACTCTACTATCCCCGGCCATCAGTACACAGACCCAAGCCGAGAAGCCTATAGGCAAGGGTAGAAATGTAACTCCCCCTCACATTTCAGACAAATGCGTCCGTAAGACATGGTTCCACTCCCCTCCCAATTTCCCCCGGACCCCCCCCTTCATACCTCGTGGGCGCCAAATCACCTTCTCCCTGGGAAGCTCCCTTCTCCCGAGCCGCGAAACCTCAGCCCCACCTCCATGGCGCCCCCACTGCACCAATTTCACAGCCGCCCTCCTCCCTAATGCCGGAGACGCTGTCCATTTGCTATCGTGCACTGGGCCATGTGCCTCTTACTCCGTGCTGCTGGTGCTGCCTCGACGACGGCCGCGTGAACCGTACCGGAGCCGATTCACTCCCGCTGTTGTTCACGGCGCCGGAGCGGCTCCAACTTCGGATCCGTCCAGAGTGTTGGCGCTGCTACGGCGTAGCCTTCGACCATCGCGACATCGCTCTTTCCCTGCTGCCGGTCGCCACCGCAACTGCGCCGGCCTCACCGACTTAGCAACTGGACCTGCCTACTTCACCATGCCGCCAGATAGGTCACACCCTCATCTCAAATCACTTTATTTAGGCGTTAGTTGTCTGAATTTTTATTCTGGGCCAATTTATTTGCAATGGGAAGCAGCACCCCTCGAGGCGGCGGAGGTCCTAGGCTGCCGGTTGGCTGGTGTCTAATGTAAGGGTGCGGGGCCGCAATTTTGCCACGGAAGCAGCACTTAGATGGCTATCTTTTAGAGTTGCGTGGGTTGAAGGTACTGCCGCCGCCGGATCTGGATGATGGGGAGTCTTTGTGGATTGGCCCGGGGGTGGCGCAACCACGATAGTGCAGCGGGGTAGGGAGTGAGGTTTTGGCCGGGGCCACGGACGGCGGAGGCAGGCTGCTCTACCGTTGGTCGCTGGCTCTTAGTGTATTTCTTCAGATCAAAGAGATATGTCGTTCTTAACATTATGTGTTATCTGCATCTTCAGACACACCGTCTTCCGACTCACCGTAGCTGCTCCAATAAGGGAAGCATACACCAGAAGGGAGCTATAGTCCCCACTCAACAGTTCCCTGCATCGAATGCGCGTGCCCGACATGCACAGCCACAACAACTGCAGGGCCATTGACAAGTCAGCACATGATGCTCACTCCTATGGATGGCAGCCAGATAGGTTGTACCCTCATCTTACTTGTGTGCAACATTTATGGCGTTGTTATTCATCTAAGCATGGAAAATAGATCATCACATTTCACTGTATATTCATGCTGATCTCTTATGTGTCTTGTTCAGGAGTTAACGCTATTCCATAGTTCAGCTAAGATACTTGTTCTTTAGGTAATAATGTTCCATAGTTATCATCCATCAGCCAATGCTATCCCACAGGCTGGTGATTATAGTATTATACCACTTCTAGTATTTCCTATGTTGTTCTTTAATATTTTTGTGTGCCATCTAGTTAATCTCGAGTACAAACGATACATATTCTGTAGCTTTCATATGTGTTCTCCCTTTAGTTTATGAGACCTGCTGCTGCTAGTTGACCCCAGTCCTAGTATTTATGTCGTCTCCTACAGGCACTCATTACATAAATCTAACTACTAGTTGTCTTCTGTGCATGTCAGATATAATTGCACACACTAATATATCCACAAGAACCTCACGGAGCAATGTAAAGGCCAATAAACTTGATGTCAATGATACCCAATAGGATGGAACTTGTAAAGGCAGTTCTTCAGAAGACTTGCAGAAAGATGATGAATCCTCTTCACCCCACAAGGTCCTTTCTCTAACTTGGCTTGTGATATGGGTACAACATGCATATAATGTCCTGGAGTGTATCTACTCTGTTGCAATGCCATGTGCTTAGCATGCTGATCATGCATGTAAATATGTCATGCCTTCCTGTTTTTCAGTACCTATTCCATTCATGATAACATTTTTTCAAATTCAAGTACTGTCATTCTATTCTATCGCAATGCCATCTGCTTAATTTGGACATCATGCTTCTGCATATCTGATGCATTGTTATTCATTAGTATGTACTTCATCTGTCTACCATACCATGTTTTTTTACATTGAAGTGTTGTTCTAGTGCTCTGTTGCAATGCCATCTTATTTTCCCAATCATACACGTTTATGTTGCCTTAGTTATTTCTATACGTATTCCGCTAGCATACAGTTTTACATTCAACTAGTGTTTTTTTGCTGTGTTGTCCTGTCATATCCCTAGCTCTTACATCATAATCCCATCGTCCCGATTAAATGTCTTAGAAATGGATAAAACTGGATGTATCTAGAACTGAAATACGCCTAGACCCATCCATTTTTTCCGGATGGAGGGAATACATGTCAATATGTCATGCCTTTCTATTCTTCAGTACCTATTCCATCTCTCTGCTGCCGCATGTTTTATAATTAAAGCGCCATTCTTCTATACAAGGCATGCAAGGGGAAGACGACTATGTTAGAATCTGAAGGGTTACAAACAAGACCTTTGCAAAAGATCCAAACGCCAGGAGATAATAAACCAACTCCAGTTTTTATAGATACTGCTCCAGCACAGAGAAACCCAACTCCTACTGTTAATAAGCAGATTCCAGCGGCCAAAGAACTAGTCCGCTCCAGTCCAGCAAAAATATCTCAACTCAGTTCTAAGAAGCGTGTGCGCATCCTTGCATCATGAAATTTCATAGCATGCTGATCATATTTTCTACATGTTTCTTACCCATCTCTCTTTTAGGAAATAAGCTTAACAGATAAAAGATTTTCTGCAATGGTGTCATTTATTAGGAAATATTCTTGCAGGAATTCTCTGTGCTCCAATGTAGATGTAAATACCTGTTGTGTATCACTATATTTTTACATCAGCATGTATTTTGTTAATCGGCGTGAATCCAACCTTTATCTGATCTAAATTTAGTTGTAGAAAAATGTATGATTAAAGGCCACAATGTTGATTTTTGCAAGGAAAACTGCCTGGTAGTTTTGCATCCTGAGCTGCATGAGTGTACTATCTCATATCAGTGGGTTTGAATACTTTGGTTCTGCAGTGGGTTTTTAGTGTTTTTTTACTGTGTTGTCCTGTCATATCCCTAGCTCTTACATCATAATCCCACCGTCCGGATTAAATGTCTTAGAAATGGATAAAACTGGATGTATCTAGAACTGAAATACGCCTAGACCCATCCATTTATTTCCGGATGGAGTGAATACATGTCAATATGTCATGCCTTTCTATTCTTTAGTACCTATTCTATCTCTGATGTAGCATGTTTTATAATTGAATCACCATTCTTCTATAGAAGGCATGCAAGGGGAAGACGACTATGTTAGAATCTAAAGGGTTACAAACCAGGTCTTTGTAAAAGATTCCAAACGCCAGGAGATAATAAACCAACTCCAGTTTTTATAGATACTACTCCAGCACAGAGAAACCCAACTCCTACTGTTAATAAGCAGATTCTAGCGGCCAAAGAACTAGTCCGCTCCAGTCCAGCAAAAATATCTCAACTCAGTTCTAAGAAGCGTGTGCGCATCCTTGCATCATGAAATTTCATAGCATGCTGATCATATTTTCTACATGTTTCTTACCCATCTCTCTTTTAGGAAATAAGCTTAACAGATAAAAGATTTTCTGCAATGGTGTCATTTATTAGGAAATATTCTTGCAGGAATTCTCTGTGCTCCAATGTAGATGTAAATACCTGTTGTGTATCACTATATTTTTACATCAGCATGTATTTTGTTAATCGGCGTGAATCCAACCTTTTTCTGATCTAAATTTAGTTCTAGAAAAATGTATGATTAAAGGCCACAATGTTGATTTTTGCAAGGAAAACTGCCTGGTAGTTTTGCATCCTGAGCTGCATGAGTGTACTATCTCATATCAGTGGGTTTGAATACTTTGGTTCTGAAGTGGGTTTTTCAGTGGTTTTTTGCTGTGTTGTCCTGTCGTATCCCTAGATCTTCCATCATAATCCCTCCGTCCGGATTAAATGTCGTAGAAATGGATAAAACTGGATGTATCTAGAACTGAAATACTCCTAGACCCATCCATTTATTTCCGAATGGAGTGAATACATGTCAATATGTCATGCCTTTCTATTCTTCAGTACCTATTCTATCTCTGATGTAGCATGTTTTATAACTGAATCACCATTCTTCTATATAAGGCATGCAAGGGGAGGACGGCTATGTTAGAATCTGAAGGGTTACAAACCAGGTCTTTGCAAAAGATCCAAACGCCAGGAGATAATAAACCAACTCCAGTTTTTATAGATATTGCTCCAGCACAGAGAAACCCAACTCCTACTGTTAATAAGAAGATTCCAGCGGCCAAAGAACTAGTCCGCTCCAGTCCAGCAAAAATATGTCAACTCAATTCTAAGAAGCGTGTGCGTATCCTTGCATCATAAAATTTTATCGCATGCTGATCATATTTTCTACATGTTTCTTACCCGTCTCTCTTTTAGAAAATAAGGTTAAACGATACAAGACTTCCTCCATTGGGATCATATTCGAGGAAAATATCTTGCGGGAATTCTCTGTGCTCTAGTGCTGATGTAAGTACCTGTTGTATATCACTATATTTTTACATCTGCATGTATTTTGTTAATCGGCGTGAATCTAACCTTTATCTGATCAAAAATTAGTTGTAGCAAAATGTTAAAGGCGCCAATGTTGATTTTTGTAAGGAAAACTGCCTGGTAGTTTTGCGTACTGAGCTGCATGAATGTGCTATCTCATATCACGCACATTACTGAATTGTAGTGCTTCTCTAGTTGCCCATTCATTCATTGTGTCAATGTTGCTTTCGTATTACCTTACCTGGCTGATGATAGTTATGCCATATTGTGTTAATTTGGTGTAGGCTAGTTTCCCAAACGTTCGTTGTGTCAATGTTGATTTCCTATTATCTGACTTGGCCAATGATAGCAATGCTAGTGTGTTACTTTTGTGCAGGCTGCTGAAGATAAGAAGACAAACTCTGAAAACAGCAAGGAAACCCCATTGTTTCTTTCCAGTAAATCTAGGCCAGGTATTATGGCAATAACTCATGATTAATCTGTTTGGTTTGTGTCCTAATTTATGTTATGATGCAGTGGTCAAGACACTCTCCACAATCAATAATACAAGCCTACCAAAATCACCATCTGAATCTGTTCAGTATCCTCTGTCTTGAATGCAACGGAATAAATGTATGTTTGTGAACCAATTAATGGCTGAAGCAATGATGGAAATGGTGGATGAATCAGAGGTGCAGAGTCATGCAACACAACAACTAATCAGTGTTTTCAGAGACAGTGTGGCAAAGCAGCAAGAACTTGCCCACATGCTTATGGGCGTCATCTGTGCTGAGGTTGCAGATTGTGACATTGTAGATGGTTAGGTTCTGCTCATTTATTTGCACTAGCATCAATCTTTGATTGCCCGGTGGATATAATTTCATGTAATGTATTCTGGATGTGCAACGTTATTCCCAGTATGCCGTACCTTTGCTCGTCGTAATGGGCTCAAATTATCTAATTTGGCCTAAAGACATGAACGAACTTTAGTGGGCCCATTAAGTTAATGGGCCGTTACTAGGCCGAAAGTTAATGGTCGGCCCGCTTACCTCCCGGGTCGTTAACAGGCCGACATCGAAGCGGGCAACAGGTGGCCCCAATTTATTTTACGGGCCGTTAACAGGTCGTTACTAAGTTTGGGCTACATATGGCCCAACTATACTGTAGGCCTTTAGCAGGCCGAAAGAGACAGCGGGCTTGTATTGGACCATGAAGAGCATGGGCCGCTAAGAGGCTGAAAGTCAGGTCGTATTGTAAACGGCCCAACTGTGTTGTGGGCCTTTAGCAGGCCGAAAGAGAAACCGGGCTGGTATTGGACCATGAAGGGCATGGGCCGTTAAGAAGCCAAAACTAACGTCCGACTACAAATAGCCCAACTCATTTATGGTCCGTTAACAGGCCAAAAGGCACATAGGGCCAGGAATTGGCCCAACACTTAAATGGGTCGCTAAAAGGCCAAAACTCAGGTCTGACTACAATTGGCCCAACTGATTTATGGGCTGTCAACAGGCTGAAAGTGACACCGGGCCAGAAATTGGCCCAACACTTAAATGGGCCGCTAAAAGGCCGAAACTCATGTCCAACTACAAATGGCCCACCAGATTTATGGGCCGTCAACAGGCTGAAAGACACACCGGGCCAGAAATTAGCCCAACATTTAAATGGATCACTAAAAGACCGAAAGATGTACATCCTGAAAATTGGCCCATCCGTTAAATGGGCCGTTAATAGGCCGAAATATCATCGGGCCGCTATTGAGCCAAAATATATAGCGGGCTGTTAACGGGCTTGAATTGACGATGGCTGCAATGGTGTCAAATCTTTAACGGGCCGAATTGGCACATTTCGTATGGGCCATGGGCTTAAATGGACCTGACACAAGTAGGCCTTATATGGGCCGACCTGCTAATTTTTACTAGGCCGGCCTTTCTCACCGGAATGGGCCACTGTTGGGCCGTGCCACGTGTCGACCTATCATAGGCGCCTCTTGTCCAATGAGTGGATGACATCTGTCCCAACGATGAGCCGACACGTGTTTCCTCTAGCCAATGATGATTTTACACGTGGAAAATCCCCATTGGTCGGGGCTGTTAACGGGTTATCGGATCCAAAACCCGACCCGATAGCTTAACGGCGTTCCGTTACGGTGGATGCCACATGTCGGTCACCCTTGACGAAAGCACTCCCGTGACGCGCGATTTATCGTCATGCAAGTGGACACTTCCGTGATGATAATTTTGGTAATGTCATGGAACACTTCTACGACAGCACAGGTGTGACTATCCTGATTCTGTCATAAATTTGTCATGGATGTACATGCATGACAAAAAACACGACCTACTGTGACAAACACGTATCATCACGGAAGTGTATTTTTTTGTAGTGGCCCCGCCTGGGCCCGGCGCGCGGGTGGCGGCACGGGGATGAGGGCACGGCTGCCTTGACGAATGGCAAGATGACACGTGGCGGTGGAGAGGGGGCGGACACGTCCGGCCGATGGGGGAAGAAATGTCCGGCGGCGGCGGGGAAGAAAATTAGGGTTTTGTCTGCGATTTTGAACGGGGAAGACCTATTTATAGCTAGAGGGGGCAAGGAGAGTCCAAATGAGGTGCAGTTTTCGGCCACGCGATCGTGATCGAACGGCCGAGAGGATGGAGGGGGTCTAGCTAGGTTTTGGGCCACTTTGGAGGGGTGTTGGGCTGCAACACACACGAGGCCTTTACGGTTCCTCGGTTAACTGTTGGAGTATCAAGCGAACTCCAAATGGCACGAAACTTGACAGGCGGTCTACCGGTAGCATACCAAGGCCGCTTGGCAAGTCTCCGTCCAATCGGAGAACATTTAACACCCGCACACGAAAAGAGGCAAAAGGGGACACCGAAGGACATAGGAGTGCCAGAATGCAAAACGGACAACGGGGAAAATGCTCGGATGCATGAGACGAACACGTATGCAAATGCGATGCACATGATGACATGATATGAGATCCATGACACGAACAAAAAGCAAAACAAAGACAAAACCCAACCACGAGGGAATATCATAACTTAGTGCCGAAAATGGCAAGAGTTGGAATACAAATATGGCAAGTTACATACGGGGCGTTAAAACACTCCACCACTACGAAAGGATCTCGTCCCGAGATCTAGGACTGGAAAAACTCCGGATATTCAGAACAGAGGTGGTCCTCGCGTTCCCAGGTAGCTTCACGGTTGGAATGATGTGACCACTTCACTTTCAGGAATTTGATAGACTTGTTGCGAGTCTTGCGCTCAGTTTCTTCAAGAATAGCAATAGGATGCTCATGATAAGACAGGTCTTCTTGGAGATCAATCTCTTCAAAGTTGATGGTGCGGTCAGGAGTCTTGAAACACTTGCGAAGCTGAGACACATGAAACACGTCGTGCACATTTGCAAAGTTCGATGGAAGCTCAAGTTGATAGACGAGATCGCCTCTTTTGCCAATGATCTTGAAAGGACCCATGTATCTAGGGGCAAGCTTCCCTTTAATACCGAAGCGATGAGTACCTTTCATTAGAGAGACACGGAGGTAGACATTGTCTCCGATCTCGAAAGCCATGTCACGATGCTTGCTATCATAGTAACTCTTCTGGCGCGATTGCGCGGCTTTGAGATTTTCACGAATGACTTTGCACATTTCTTCAGCCTCTGTGATCAAGTCATTGCCAAGAAGTTGGCGGTCACCAGTCTCTGACCAGTTAAGAGGAGTACGGCACTTCCTGCCATAGAGAATCTCGAATGGGGCCTTGCCCAAACTCGCTTGGAAACTGTTGTTGTAGGAGAACTTGGCATATGGAAGACAATATTCCCACTTCATACCGAATGAAATGACACATGCCCTGAGCATATCCTCAAGAATTTGATTGACTCGCTCGACTTGTCCACTAGTTTGAGGATGAAAAGCTGTGCTGAAGCGAATGTTGGTGCCCATGGCCTTCTGAAAAGAATCCCAGAACTTAGAAGTGAAGATGCTTCCACGATCTGAAGATATCAACTGTGGAATGTCGTGCAAAGAGACAATCCTGGAGGTATATAGCTCTGCCAACTGAGCTGCTATGATAGATTCTTTGATAGGAAGAAAATGAGCCACTTTAGTGAGCTTGTCGATGACAACAAAGATAGCATCATTGCCACGCTTGGACTTGGGAAATCTAGTCACGAAGTCCATCTCAATATGGTCAAACTTCCATTCTGGAATGGCAAGAGGTTGGAGGAGACCAGCTAGTCGTTGTTGTTCTGCTTTCACTCTTTTGCAGACATCACATTGATTCACGAACTGAGCAATCTCGCGCTTCATTCGAGTCCGCCAATACGACTGCTTGAGGTCATGGTACATCTTTGTACTTCCAGGATGAATAGATAGGAGTGAATTGTGAGCCTCGTTCATAATGACTTTACAAAGGTCACCCTTAGGAACAACAATGCGATCCTTGAAGAATAGAGTATCTTTGTCATCAAGGCGATAGCACTTGTACTTGGGTTGGCTCTTGGCAATCCCAATCTTGACCTTCTTCACCATAGCATCAAGAAATTGAGCCTCACGAATCTGATCTTCCAAAGTAGGAGAAACTTGGAGGTTGGCAAGGAATCCTTGAGGAACAACTTGGAGATTAAGTTTGCAGAAAGCTTCACAAAGATCCGGTTGATAGGGCTTGAGAATCAAACTGTTGCAGTAAGCCTTCCTGCTCAAAGCGTTAGCAATTACATTGGCCTTGCCTAGAGAATATTCAATACTCGGATTATACTCTTGAATCATTTCGACCCAACGAGTCTGCCTGAGGTTGAGGTTGGGCTGAGTGAAGATGTACTTGAGACTCTTATGATCACTGAAGATGTCCACTTTTCTTCCCAACAAGAGATATCTCCATGTTAAAAGAGCATGGACAACTGCCGCCAACTCGAGGTCATGAGTGGGGTAGTTCTTTTCGTTGGTCTTCAACTGGTGAGAGGTATAGGCCACAACTTTCTTGTCTTGCATTAACACAGCACCGAGACCTTGCAGGGAAGCATCACAGAAAACCTCGAATGGTTTGGATTCATCAGGAGGAGTCAGAACTGGAGCTGTGACTAACTTCTCTTTGAGGGTGTTGAAAGCGATGTCACATTCAGGCATCCAGACATACTTCACATGCTTCTGGAGAAGGTTGGAAAGAGGCTTCGCAATCTTAGAGAAATTCTCAACGAATCTTCGACAATAGCTTGTGAACCCAAGGAAGCTGCGGAGTTGCTTCACATTCTGAGGCGGTTCCCAATTCACAATTGCAGACACCTTCTCAGGATTCACAGCTATGCCCTTGGTGGAGATTATATGCCCATGCTAGAGAACCTTATCGAGCCAAAGCTCGCACTTTGAAAACTTCGCATAGAACTGATGTTCTCTGAGTTTGTCCAGCAGCAATCTCAAGTGCTTGGCATGATCCTCTTTGTTCTTGGAAAAGACCAAAATGTCATCAAGATATACCAAGAAGTCATTTGTGTAAGGGTTGAAGATGAAGTTCATCGTGCGAGAGAATGTTGGAGGAGCATTGACAAGGCCGAAAGGCATGACAGTGTATTCATAGGAACCATAGCTTGTTCTGAATGTTGTCTTGGGGATGTCTTGTTCACGAATGCGAATCTGATGATATCCCATATGGAGGTCAAACTTGGAGAATACTTGAGC
Source organism: Triticum urartu (assembly GCF_003073215.2). NCBI lineage: Eukaryota > Viridiplantae > Streptophyta > Magnoliopsida > Poales > Poaceae > Triticum > Triticum urartu. Next base: position 447,800,750 of record NC_053023.1, on the reverse strand, counting down.
ACCTTTGAGTTGTTCGAAAAGCTCATTGATGTTGGGAAGTGGGTACTTGTTCTTTATGGTCTTCTTGTTTAATGGACGGTAGTCGACACAAAGTCGGTCCGTGCCATCCTTCTTCTTGACAAAAAGAACACCACAACCCCAAGGAGAAGAACTTGGTTGGATGAGACCCATACGCTCTTGTATATCGAGTTGTTTCTTCACCTCCTTCATCTCTTCTGGCCCAAGCTTGTTAGGACGTTTGCAAACAAGTTCCGTGCCAGGCTCAAGATCGATGACAAATTAAACTGGCCAGTGAGGAGGCATTCCTAGAAGTTCTTCTGGAAAGATGTCTTGATATTCACAAACGACTGGGATATGAGAGATGGCATCCAACTCTCCCTTCTCATTGAGAGAAAACAGTCGACTGGTATCATCACGAGCGGCAAAGACGATCACATCCTCAGACGAGTGTGTCAATTGAATCTGCCTGGCAGCACAATCAAGCTGAGCCTTGTGCTTAGAAAGCCAGTCCATGCCGAGAATTAGATCAATATCCTAGTTACCAAGAACAATTTGAGAGGACAAAAACTTATAGTCACCCATCGTGATAGAAACATCCGGAACCATAGAGCTTGCGTTCATGAATTTACCCGGAGAGACAACTGATAACTGCCTAGGAAAATCTTGGAAAGACAACTCATGCTTAGATGCAAATGGTCTTGAAATGAAACAATGCGATGCACCAGTATCAAAAAGGACTTTTGCAGGAATATCATTAACAGGAAGGTTACCCACGATCACTTCTGACGAGTCCTCTGCCTGAGTTGCGTTCATCAAGTTGACCTTTGCAGACTTGGGATTATGCTTGACCACTGCATTGCTGGCAGATCTCATAGGAGGAGGAGGCGGAAGATGCCTCTGGTTGAAGCATTTGTTTGCATAGTGACCCTTGTGCTGACACTTGTTGCATGTGACCTCTGAGAGCGGCCGGTGATACAGAGCACTTGACCTTGGAGCATGAGACGACGCCTTGTTCTGAAAGCCTGGGTAGGGTGGGTGGGAAGATCCATTGCCACCTTTGCTCTTCTGTTGATAAGGCTGACGGAACGGAAGAGGAGGAGGCAACCGATACTTTTGCTGCTTAGCTGCCACTTGAGTTGAAGAAGAAGAAGGATTTGCATCCCTGACTCTCTTCTTGGAAGCATCGCACTTGAGCTGAGCAGCCTCTTGCTTTAGTGCCATATTGTAAAAATCATCATACTTTTTCGGCTCGAAAAGCAAAAGAGCTAGTTGCAGATCTTCTCTGAGGCCACCTCTGAAATGATAAATCATGCTCTTCTCAACAGGGACGTCTTGCTTGGCGAAACGAGCGAGCTTCTAGAACATGATGTTTTATTGGAAACAGACAAGTTGCCTTGCTTCAGATTGCGGAACTCTTCACGCTTGCTCTCAACAACACTCTGAGGAATGTTGTGAGCTCTGAATTCTTGGCGGAAATCATCCCAGGTATTCACACGACCTCCTCTAGAATCTTTGTATTGTTGATACAACTCAGCAGCTTGGTCTTTGAGTTGGAATGAGGCAAACTTGACAAAGTCCTCAGGCCTGATGTTGCTGCACTCGAAATGTTTGCAGATATCCACGAGCCA